>NW_027040323.1:0-250000 GCF_034236695.1 Oncorhynchus nerka | reverse complement strand
CGCGCATGCAAAACGCTGCTGGCACCCAGCCAATATTGGACCTGACCTCAACTTTACTTAATAATTATTTATTTTTTGACAAAAAAAGGGATTGCTTTTAAAAAATATATATATATTTTTGAGTTTAGTGATCCTTTAAATCAAATCAATTTTATTTGTCACATACACGTGTTTTTGCAGATGTTATTGCGGGTGTAGCAAAATGCTTGTGTTTCTAGCTCCAACAGTGCAATAATATCTAACAAGTAATTTCCAACAATACACACAAATCTAAAGTAAAGGAATGGAATTAAGAACATATAAATATTTGGGCGAGCAATGTCAGAGCGGCATAGACTGAGATACAGTAGAATAGGATAGAACACAGTATTTACATATGAGTTGACTAATGCAAAATATGTTAACATTTTTAACGTGACTAGTGTTCCATTATTAAAGTGGCCAGTGATGATTTCAAGTCTATGTATATAGGACAGCAGCCTCTAATATGCTAGTGATGGCTATTTAACAGTCTAATGGCCTTGAGATAGAAGCAGTTTTTTGCACCTTCGTCACCAAGCTGTCTGTGTGTGTAGACCATTTCAGTTTGTTAGTGATGTGTACTCCGAGGGAAATAAAAGCTTTCCACCTTCTCCACTCTCATTGATGTGGATAGGGGGGCTCCCTCTGACGTTTCCTGAAGTCCACAATCAGCTCCTTTGTTTCATTGACGTTGGGTGAGAGGTTATTTTCCTGGCACCACACTCCCAGGACCCTCATCTCTTCCCTTTATTGTAATTTAAATGAGTTTGTAGTAGTTAAGTGTTCAATTAGATGACACAACCACCTCAATCGTTATTTCAAATCATTTCAGTGACTTCACAGTAATTGCTAGCTAGCTAATGTTAGATAGCTTCCTAATGTCAGCAGTTTAAGCTGGCAAGCTAGGTATACCAATATGACATTTTGCTAGCTAGCAGGCACAGCTAAATAAAAATCCCCTTAGATACAGCCATGTCTCATAGTTAGTCATGAGATTTGTAATTGAAAGAGGAATATAATCAGATGAATCAAATGGAGTTTCCCATCTCCCAATTTAGAGTATTTCTGGTGCAGCAGAGAAATGCATTTGTCCAAAATATGTGACTAATGCATTTCCTATCAGGCCTGCTGACATTCTTTGTTTATAGTTTTAAGGTTGCAATCAACATGCAGTACCTCCAGCAGGCAGAGAGGTAAGACTCATGCGTCCGCCAACTTAGGAACAAGCTTCACAATTCACAGCCTTGTGTAATGTTCAATGTACAGTCATTTTATTTATCTTAATGTATTTGCATTGTATTAAAATAAAAGGAAATGTATGGTTCAAACGTATTTTTAATGCTTATTAGTTTTAGCTGTTCGTGATAGTTCCCTTAGAGTTAATGCATTTAGCCTTTATGCATGCCTGTGTTATGAATTAACAACCATGTCTGACTTTAATGTAAGGACAGAGTCATATGATACAAGGCATTTCTGAACAGTACCAGTCAAAAGTTTGGACACGTACTCATTCCAAGGTTTTTCTTTCTTTTTACTATTTTCTACATTGTAGAATAATAGTGAAGACATCAAAATGATGAAATAACACATATTGAATCATGTAGTAACCAAAAAAGTGTGAATGAAATGAAAATGTATTTTATACTTGAGATTCTTCAAAGTAGCCACCCATTTCCTTGATGACAGCTTTGCACACTCTTGGCATTTCCTCAACCAGCTTCATGAGGTAGTCACCTGGAATGCATTTCAATTAACAGGTGTGCCTTGCTAAAAGTTCATTTGTGGAATTTCTTTCCTTCTTAAAATGTGTTTGAGCCAATCAGTTGCGTTGTGACAAGGTAGGGGTGGTATACAGAAGATAGCCCTATTGGTAAAAGACCAAGTCTATTATGGCAAGAACAGCTCAAATAAGCAAAGAGAAATGACAGTGCCTCATTAGTCTTAGTGATCCCTTCCCGCTCAGAACCTGGTAACGGGATTGATTTGACAACATCCAGTGAAATTGCAGCGCGCCACATTCAAAAACAGAAATACTCATAATAAAAATTCACAAAACATACATGTATAATAGATCAAAATTAAGCTTAACTTCTTGTTAACCAAGCCGCAGTGTTAGATTTCAAAAAGGCTTTACGGCAAAAGCAGACCATGCAATTATCTGAGGACAGCACCCCTCATACAAACACATTAAAATCATATTTCAACCAGCCTGGTGCGACACAAAACTCAAAAATAACGATATAATTTATGCCTTACCTTTGAAGATCTTCTTCTGTTGGAACTCGAAAATGTCCCAGAAACATCACAAATGGTCCTTTTGTTCGATAAATTCCTTCTTTATATCCCCAAAATGTCCATTTATTTTGAACCTTTGATTCGGAAAAAACGCAGGTTCCAACTCGCCCAACATGACTACAAAGTATCTAATAAGTTACCTGTAAACTTGGTCCAAACATTTCAAACAACGTTCCTAATCCAAACTTAGGTATCGTAAAACGTAAATAATCGATCAAATTTGAGACGGGATAAACTGTCTTCAATACCGGACGAAAACAACGTGAAGTGCGTTCCAGATCGCGCGCACCAAAAGACTAGAGTCCACTTGGAGTGACACATGGAAAGGACAGGGCTACTTCTTCATTTCTCAAAAGAAAAACATCAACCGATTTCTAAAGACTGCCACATCTAGTGGAAGCCATAGGAACTGCCACCAGATTCCTATTAAAAAGGGCTTACCATAGAAAGCCAATCCCTGGATGGATTGTGCTCGGGGTTTCGCCTGCCAAATCAGTTCTGTTATACCCACAGATATGATTCAAACAGTTTTAGAGACTTCGGAGTGTTTTCTATCCAAATCTACGGAAGTAAAAAGCAGCCAAAAAGTGCTCAGCATATGCGGGAACTCCTTTAACTAGTTGCTCCTACCCTCTACTTTTTTGAACATTTTGTTAAAAATCGCGCAACATTTCAGCGCCCTGCTACTCATGCCAGGAATATAGTACGTTCATATGGTTAGAATGTGTGTATAGGAAACCCTCGGACGTTTTTAAAACTGGTTAAATCACGACTGTGGCTATTACATAACGTGCGTTACATTGGAAAGCGCAGGAAAACCTGATCACAGAAAATGGAAATAAATATCCTTGCGCCACTTCCAGCAATTGTTAACAGTGAGCCGAATTAGATAAGACCGAGCATTCAACTCCCACAGCATCCCCATGTAGTCGAGTATCTTGTGAATTTAATCCTCTTTGATTCTTGGTTGAACCGAAAGAGGGGCACGACGTACCTCCGGTCTCCGCCCAGATCATTCCGGAAGAGCTCTCTCCTGAAATTTTTTCCAAGACGACAGCTAATGATATGTACATCGCCTACGGATGATTTTTATCGCTTATTAACGTTTACTAATACCTAAAGTAGCATTACAAACGTATTTCGAAGTGTTTTGTGAAAGTTTATCGTCTACTTTTTGAATTTTAAAAATGACGTTACGTTGTGAAATCGCTGTTTTTTTTCGTTTATCACACAGTCTACATATAACGATATCTTGGCTTTATATGGCCCGATTTAATCGAAATAAAGACCCAATAGTGTTTATGGGACATCTAGGAGTGCCAACAAAGAAGATGGTGAAAGGTAATGACTGTTTTCTATTTTATTGTGCGGTTTGTGTAACGCCGAAATGCTAATTATTTTGTTTACGTCCCCTGCTGTGCTTTTCTGTTGTAGTGTATTGGTGCATGCTATCAGATAATAGCTTCTCATGCTGTCGCCGAAAAGCATTTTAAAAATCTGACTTGTTGCCTGGATTCACAACGAGTGTAGCTTTAATTTGATACCCTGCATGTGTATTTTAATGAACTTTTGAGTTTTAACTAATACTATTAGCATTTAGCGTAGCGCATTTGCATTTCCAGAGCTCTAGTTGGGACGCAAGCGTCCCAGGTAGAGGTAAGAGGTTAAGATCGTTAGAAAAGCATACCAGGTGAAGCTGGTTGAGAAAATGCCAAGAGTGTGCAAAGTTGTCATCAAGGCAAAGGGTGGCTACTTTAAATAATTTAAAATATCAAATGGATTTTGATTTTTTTAACACTTTTTTAGTTTCTACATAATGCCATATGTGTTATTTCATAGTTTGATGTCTTCACTATTATTCTGCAATGTGGAAAATGGCAAAAAGAAAGAAAATCCCTGGAATGAGTAGGTGTGTCGAAACTTTTGACTGGTAATCTATGCGTTATGAATGACTGAAGTTGTCTTTCTTTAAAGTAAGTACAGCGTCATGTTATATAGAGTCCTCATGGATGTGTTATGATGGGTGTCTCATTTCAACCGATGTATTACAAGACATTAAATAGGTTATAAACATTCTGCTGATTTTTTAAGGTTCTCTCATGATCCACAGGTACTGAGGTGTGATAAGTATTTAGATGGGTTGATGGACATACAAAGTGTGTGTGTGTGTGTGTGTGTGTGTGTGTGTGTGTGTGTGTGTGTGTGTGTGTGTGTGTGTGTGTGTGTGTGTGTGTGTGTGTGTGTGTCAGAGCCAAGATGATTTAGAGCAGTTCTACAGTAACTGAGACTACCACACTAGGTATTCCTCTTATGTTCCCAGGGTTTGATTTCTACCTGCTACAATAGTGCCACAGGTTTGTGGCTGATCTTTCAGTCGGGGGAGAGGGTGAATGCATCAATGTCCTGACTGGGCCCAGCACCCCACGGCATGGCTTGTCATATTGTTGTGTCAAAGACCTGACTGTGCGTGTTTGTGTATTGAAGAACATGTAACTTGGTTCCAGATGAAAATCACTTTAAATGTCCTTATGTAGGTGGCTTTCATCAAGGTAATTATTTCTTGGTGTCACGTTGTCACCAGGCTATTGCGCTCACATATAATACAGAATAAGCCTGGGAAATCAACCATTCAGTTGGCCATAATGGGAGTGACCATAGAATTCTATGGGAGAGACCTTACGGAGTAAAGGAATTGCCATCAGGCTGTGTCCTTTGGGAGCAAAACAATTCCCCTTGTCTTCCCTATACCCGACCCATTTCCATAATTATGCTTCATTTTTACGATATAGAACATTTTGACTTTGTGGCTGTGCTGTCTAGTAGAAAGCATTCTCCCTGGCATCAAGGGAGAAAAAAACAAGTAATTAATTAGCAGATGACATAGCTAGCTAATGGCTCCACGAGAAGAAGAAAGACTACACCCTTCAAATGTATGATCAACGTGTGTTGTGCTTGTGGGGAACACTATCACAATAAGGACTACAAACAGAAGTTCTTCATTGCCAAGACGTTGGACCAATACGACGGAGGTGACACACAGGGGAAGGTTTTGTAGGAGATGATTGGTTGGTAGATTAAGCCAACGAGTAATGATTCTCCCTACACTCTGTATAGGTTAACGAAACCCAAGTTTGATGTGTTGGTCCACCAGACCTTCCTTGCATTTGGGCGGAAGTGCCTGGGAACGAGATTGGTCTTTGCTATTGAAGATCCTTGGGACGTCCCTAACACATTGAAGTTGACATTTAAAATGGTTCAGGTGTGGTTTAAGGTCGGGATTACGTAAGGGTTGTGATTATGGTTAGGTAATGGTAAAGGTGGGGGTTAAGGTTAGGGTAAGGGATTAGGGGAGGGACTTACCAAGGAACACAGATAGCACTAACCGAAGGTGATTAGGTATAATGTGACTAACATGACCTCACTTTAGAGTATGTGCCATCCTTCAGCACAACATGTCACACTTTGTAGAGCACATGCTTATATCATATTCAACATAGTAGGTATGTCACACTTGACTTTGGTGATTATGTCACACAGTTATGCCACATGTATGAATCCTTTATCATGCATGAGATAGGGTTATAGATGACTTTAAACACATTTATTTAGTGCTTATGAAGTCATTATGAAGGATTTATGAAGCCTTTATAATCTGAATGTAATTTAAAGCGGGACCAATTAGATCTTGTCTGGTATTAGTCAAATTGTCCTTTCCAACATGTACATTAATGTAATGTAAATCAGATTTCTTCTCACACTCTATTGCTCCATAGGGAATTGATTTTAAACTGGAAATGTCATAGGAAAATTACAGCCTTTTTTTATTACACCTTGTGCCACATTATCCTCCTGCCACAGTCAACCGCGGTCTCAGTCAAGCCTGCACCTTGATTAGCATAATCATTCCCCAGAGAATCTGTTCCAAATGCCAACCTATTCCCTATAGAGTGCACTACTTTTGAAAAGGGCACATTGTGTCGGGATGGGCAAAAATGACAAAGTACAAATTAGAGCAGCGTATCAAAATAAACTACGTTACAAAATACTTGTATTTTGAATATGATATACTTTTCTTGCTATGACTGTGATGTGTTGTTGCTGTTTATCTACCTTAGTTGAGCAAGTCACTCTGGATAAGAGTGTCTGCTAAATGACCAAAATGCAAATGTATATGTGAAATTTAACATACCAAAATGAACTGCAATGCACACTGGATATTATTATTGACTTTGTTTTGAGCTGGTGCTCATTAGAATTATAATCAGCATTCTTTGCAATTGTTCATTGAAACATTTACATTTTAATAATTTAGCAGACACTCTTATCCAGATCGATTTACAGTTAGTACATTTGTCTTAAGATAACTAGGTGAGACAACATATCACAAACTGATCAAATACATTTTTTATCAATATTTTTACATGAACATGTATATTTAGTTCATTTAACAGACGCTCTTATCACACCATAGTGCTATCAGAAACCAATGGAAGAGGGGCCACAAAATGAGAACCACTATCACAAACTGTATAGAAAAGTCTTAAGTATTTTGAACATAATAATTACAGTATTTTAAAATACAAAATACATTGGAGTGTAGTTCAGCCCAGTGTAATTCAAATGACAAAATTTTCAGAAGTAGAAAAAATACATATTTCAAATACAGAAATACTGCTCATCTCTGTCTATTGGTGCCATTTGCAACACAACCAGAGACTGCCAAAAAACACAACCCTATGGAGCAATCCTTGGATAGGTTTTCAGAATGCACTTGGAAAACTAAAGGCATAGAAACTGTAAATGCCTTGGTAAGAGGAAATTAATGTGTTTCCATGACAGAATTAAAAAGCCATTTATTATTTTTTCTGACCAATGTTGATATTTTTAAATACATGCAACTTAAAAGTTTCATATCACAAAATGTGTATTTAAAATATCTTGGACGTCAGAGCAATCTTGAGAGATTCCTATTTGAGTCAGAAAAGGGTGTTCATATGATAGGTAAGACATACAAAACCTTGCAGGGAACCTATCCAACTGACAATCACTAAGAAAAATATATAAACTATAGGAACCAAGACTTAAATATAACTTACATTGGCACAAGATAGAGGGAATGTTGGAACATAACTAATGAACTTTTGTGCTTAATCCAGTGTAAACTAACGTATATAAAGGTATTATACAAGATACCAAATTCACAAATTCTACAACCCAACGACAGTGTCATATTTTAGAAGTATCATTGAATTATCATTGAATTATCATTGAATTACCACAGTGAATTATTGTAATGTTTGTTTATGTGTAAATTAATCCAATAAAGGATGGGTTGCCAATTGGCGATTTGATACAAAAATAAAATGTAATTCATTGATTCATTCAGATGTAATTCATTCTTAAGTGTAAAAGCAACAATGACTCAATAATCCATGCCTTCTGGGAATGTTATAAAGTCCAATAGTTACGGATAGGGGAGACGCTAGCTTCTCAACTGGCCAATTGCCAGGGGAAATGCAGAGCGCCAGATTCAAATAAAATGCTATAAAATTCAAACCTTCATTAAATCACACATGTGAGATACTCAATTAAAGCTACACTCGTGAATCCAGCCAACATGTCCGATTTTAAAAATGCTTTTCGGCGAAAGCATAAGAAGCTATTATCTGATAGCCTGCATCCATCTGCACCAGCAGTAAACAAAGGAGCTAGCATAGCAGGCTCTACACAAAACGCTGAAATAAAATATAAAGTATGCATTACCTTTGTTTATTTCCATACATTGATCTTTATGGTATTGTGAGTCTGTATTTTGTAATTGTATTTTGTAATTTTTGCCCATCCCTGCCCATAGTGCTCTTGTCAAAAGTAGTGCACTATATAGGGAATAGGGTGGCATTTGGGATGAATACTCTGGGGAATGATTATGCTAATCAAGGTGCAGGCTTGACTGAGACCGCGGTTGACTGTGGCAGGAGGATAGTGTGGTACAAGCTGTAATACATGGGCTAGCATGCATTCTAATTAAGAACAACTTACTAAGGCAGATCAACAGCAACAGCAACTACATTATTCACATTCAAAGCAAGAAAAAAGGTTTATCGAGAATGTGATTGCTGTTCCACCTGGCTACCTGCAAATGATTGTTTTAAATGAAGAAAAAAATATGAAATTAAAGTATTTAGAAGGTTATTTTGATACATTAATCTTTATGTATTTTGTAATTGAATTTATATTTTTTTGGCCATACTGCATACAATCACAGCAACCGGTTTTTCTATCTCCTATTTTTTTTCATTTTCTGGCTCCATTTTCTATCGCTTTATTTATTTTTATTTTACCTTTATTTAACAAGGCAAGTCAGTTAAGATCAAATTCTTAATTTCAATTCAGGGGCAAAACTACAGATTCTAACCTTGTCAGCTCGGGGATATGAACTTGCAACCTTTCAGTTACTAGTCCAACGCTCTAACCGCTAGGCTACCCTGCCACCCCACGACTTGTATACTTCTGGTGTGTTTTTATATTTATTAATTTGTATATCTTATTATTATCTGCTCTGGTTGGTTCTGCATGACCCAGACAGACTGACCAGTTGCATGGGCAGGACCGATCATCTATGTTTGTGCTGCGTACGTGCAGTGGACAATTGTCTGTGATTTTGTTTGTGTGTGCGTATATGTGTGCCTTTATCAGATTTGGCGATAACACTTTATTTGGATTTTCCATCTACAGACTATCTACAGACTATAAGTAACATTTAAACTACCTATCTACTAACCCTAGCTCTAACCTTAACACTTTTCCTAACACTAAACTTAACCCTTAACCTAGCCCTAACCCAAACCTTATCCCTTACCCTAAGTGTGCCCGATTTGGCACCTACGGAGAAGTCTGAATCTCTGACGAGTCTCAAGAAAACCTACTACAGTAAGGGTGTCCCCAGGCCTGTAGCCATCAGCCCCCTATCTGTAGTAGTGGCTGGGTTGGCTGGGTGTTAGAAGGTGAATTGATGTTGGTGGCAGGTAAAGATCCCACTGGGACCAGTTATATTCCCTCTGACGGCCGCCAACTGCCACACACACACACACACACACCAGGCCTGGTTTATTACCAATAACAGCTAATACCGAAGAGACACAACGGGAGAGACGAAGTGAGGGAGAGATGGAGAGAGGAAAGTGTGGTTTCACCCAGAGGAATTTTTATGAGACTGACATGCAGGGTTTTCACCACTGCTTTGTGATATAGGGAAAGACTGGGAATGACAGAATCTGTTGAATCTGGTAATTGTGGGATCTTTGAGATTCCATTTACCCTCATTAGTGTGTCATTCTCTTATATGTAATGGGAGCAGGGTTGGTCGGTAACAATTTTCGGTCCCACTTTATTTGAAGTGCCGCTTATGAAAAAATCTTTAAGAACACCTTCCTAGTATTGAGTTGCACCCCCCCCCCCTTTTGCCTTCAGAACAGCCTCAATTCATTGGGGAATGGACTATACAAGGTGTCAAAAGCATTCCACAGAGATGCTGACCCATGTTGACTCAAATGCTTCCCGCAGTTGTGTCAAGTTGGCTGGGTGTCCTTTGGGTGGTGGACCATTCTTGATACACATGGGAAACTGTTGAGCATGAAAAAAGCAGCAGTGTTGCAATCCGATGCGCCTGGCACCTACTACCATACCCCGTTCAAGGGCACATACAGTAAATATTTTGTCTTGTCCATTCACCCTCTGAATGGCAAACACACACACAACGCATGCCTCAATTGTCTCGAGGCATAAAAATCCTTCTTTAACCTGGCTCCTCCCCTTCATCGACACTGATTGAAGTGGATTTAACAAGTGACATCAGTATGGGATCATAGCTTTCACTGGATTCACCTGGTTAGTCTATGTCATAATGAATTGTGCACTCAGGGCTTCATAATGGATTCACCTGGTTAGTCTATGTCATAATGAATTGTGCACTCAGGGCTTCATAATGGATTCACCTGGTTAGTCTATGTCATAATGAATTGTGCACTCAGGGCTTCATAATGGATTCACCTGGTTCGTCTATGTCATAATGAATTGTGCACTCAGGGCTTCATAATGGATTCACCTGGTTAGTCTATGTCATAATGAATTGTGCACTCAGGGCTTCATAATGGATTCACCTGGTTAGTCTATGTCATAATGAATTGTACACTCACGGCTTAATAAGCACTACATACTGTATATATCGATTAGTATCATAAAGTGGACAACTAACCCAAATCCCTGATAGCTGAACCGTGAGGTGGACAATTATTATTTTAGGAAAGTAGCCTAAAAACCAATAAAGTTTTGCAAATGCTACATATCAAAAACACAAGGAATAGTGTTTTTGTACGTTGTTATGGCTGTTTTTTTGAAGGCCAACATCCCTTATTGATGGCGCTGGCTGCATTTGGATGTCCGTAAAATTTCTCAAATGTCCATTTAAATCTTCCCTGTCATGTTGTCTGGCACCAAATTTTCCTGAAGGACACTCTGAAATGGCACAATGTCTTTTTGAAGATTTTAGAATATTCGCATGAAAATCTGTCGCCAATTGGATGGAAACCTAGCTATAGACACCCTAAAGACTGGCAAGTGCGCTAGTCCAGTGTCACTTTGATTAATCCTGCACTTTCTAGTTCACCAGCAGCCCCAACCATCTAAAGAATAAGCTACCAGCCAAACAAGTTTGTAAGAATTGTACATAAACTCCCCCCTCATACTCATTTGGAGGTTGAGCAGCTTTTGTCTCTATCTCTGTATCTACAGTATGTAATTGCATATGTATTTATGTAGAAAATAGGGACCACAATGGAAATAAGTGCCCAACTTTATTTTGCAATTGTTTTATATATATATCTTTATTTAAATAGGCAAGTCAGTTAAGAACAAATTCTTATTTTCAATGACAGCCTAGTAACAGTGGGTTAACTGCCTTTTCAGGGGCATAACAACAGACTTTTACCTTGTCAGCTCAGGGATTTGATCTTGCAATGTTTTGGTTACTAGTCCAACGCTCTAACCAATAGGCTACCTGCCACCCCAATCCCGGTTACCGTTTAAAAATCTTTGTGTATAAACATATTTTTTTACTGACAAATAAAATCAATAACTCCAAACTGTGCAGCGATCATTGGATGAATGGAAATAGGCATATTTTACAAAACACCAAAAAGTTTAATGACATTCGGAGATTATCAAGCCAAGCCATCGATACAGGGTAAGCCTACATAATAGGGAGGGATGCATTTTCTGTTTGTCGAAATGTAAATATTTATTGTGGTGTTGAAAACACAAACCATGATATTGAAGTGGCCGAATTTCCGATTTATACCACGTTGTTTGGGAGAAATGTGCATAGTTCTCGCGTGCATTTACAGTGCAAGCGTGTGGTTTCTCCCAAAACACGAGTAAGAAACATTCATATATTTCTTCATTCACAGAGCAATGGGCTTTAAAAGTATCGGCAACATTGTAAAATCCAACAGCAGCATGTTCGTTTGTTGCCCTGTCAATTAACATGAGAGTTAACAGAACGTTAACAGAAAGTTAACAGAACAATCTTAGATATATAGCCAACACAATGTTAAACACTCATATTAAATGAACTACAACTTCAAATAAAAACATTCCTAAATATTACACGCATGGCAAGAATCACTAATCAAATAGTAGGAGAGAGAGAACGAGAGAGAGAACGAGCGAGAGGCACCTGTCCCTGACTGGGAGAGACAGACTAGGGCAGGCGGGGAGCAGTGCAGTGGGAACCGAGGAGGCTCTCAACTAGGCAGACATCCAGGGCGACAATAGACTATAAAATAACCGTCGGGAGAAAACAAAACCATGAAGGTGATATAGTCGCTAACCAAAACAGTAAACAAAAAAAATTAAATCCAGACCAGAATGGATGCTCATGTAAAAGCAGGGAGCGAAATGTTTGGTGATCAGATGTGGACTGGTGAGCAGGTTTCTCCAGGCTGAAGAAAATGTGCTTTAAGGGCAAGTTAAGGTTGTGTTACCAAAAGCTGGGTCTCATTTGATTTAGTCTGGGGCATATATCATGACACTAGGCAAGACCCAAATGCAGACACAGGAGGCAGATGGTTGGAGTTTAAGATGTTAAGTCAATCCAAAGAGAATAGGGAAGAGAATGGTTGTCTGCAGGCAAAAAGTCATAACCAGATCAGAGTCCAGGAGGTACAGAGTGGCAGGCAGTCTCGAGGTCAGGGCAGGCAGAATGGTCAGGCAGGCGGGTACAGAGTCCAGAACAGGCAAAGGTCAAAACCAGAAGGACTAGAAAAAGGAGAAAAGGACAAGCAGGAAACCGGGAAAAAATTCTGGTAGGCTTGGACAAACAAGATGAACTGGCACAGAGACAGGAAACATAGGGATAAATACACTGGGGAAAACAAGCGACACCTGGAGGGGTTGGAGACAATAACAAGGACAGGTGAAACAGATCAGTGCGTGACAGCCTATCGTGGGTTTTAATATATGAAGAAAATATTTTGGTTTCGATTATCATATACTGTTGATCTGGTTTGGTGCTAAGTGCTCTTGGTGCTAGGGGGCAGTATTTTCATTTTTGGAAAAAAAACATTCCCGTTTTAAACAGGATATTTTGTCAGAAAAAGATGCTAGAATATGCATGTAATTGACAGCTTTCAATAGGAAACACTCTAACGTTTCCAAAACTGTAAAGATATTGTCTGTGAGTATAACAGAACTGATGTTGCAGGCGAAAGCCTGAGAAAAATCCAATCCGGAAGTGCACCAGGTTTTGAAAGCGCTGCGTTCCAATGACTCCCTATTTGGCTGTGAATGTACCATCAACGAGCTTACGCTTTCTACATATTCCCCAAGGTGTCTACAGCATTGGGACGTAGTTTTACGCATTTCTGTTGAAGAATAGTCGTAGGCGGCCACATTGCGTAAGTGGTCACATGGTGGCTCCGAGAGAGATTCTCGTGTAAAATACAGAGGTAGCCATTACTCCAATCGGTCCTAGAGAAAAACTAATTGTCCCGACGGATATATTATCGGATAGATGTTAGAAAAACACCTTGAGGATGGATTCTAAACAACCTTTGCCATGTTTCTGTCGATATTATGGAGCTAATTTGGAATATTTTTCGGTGTTGTGGTGACCACAATTTCCAGGTGATTTCTCAGCCAAACGTGAAGAACAAGCGGAGCTGTTTCGCCTACAAAAATAATATTTTGGGAAAAAATGAACTTTGGCTATCTACCTGGGAGTCTCGTGAGTGAAAACATCCGAAGTTCATCAAAGGTAAACTATTTAATTTGATTGCTTTTCTGATTTCCGTGACAAGGTTGCCTGCTGCTAGCAAGGCATAATGCTATGCTAGGCTATGATAAACTTACACAAATGCTTGTCTAGCGTTGGCTGTAAAGCATATTTTGAAAATCTGAGATGACAGGGTGATTAACAAAAGGCTAAGCTGTGTCTCAATATATTTCATTTCAAATCAAATCAAATCAAATGTTATTTGTCACATACACATGGTTAGCAGATGTTAATGCGAGTGTAGCGAAATGCTTGTGCTTCTAGTTCCGACAATGCAGTAATAACCAACAAGTAATCTAACTAACAATTCCCAAACTACTGTCTTATACACAGTGTAAGGGGATAAAGAATATGTACATAAGGATATATGAATGAGTGATGGTACAGAGCAGCATAGGCAAGATACAGTAGATGGTATCGAGTACAGTATATACATATGAGATGAGTATGTAAACAAAGTGGCATAGTTAAAGTGGCTAGTGATACATGTATTACATAAGGATGCAGTCGATGATATAGAGTACAGTATATACGTATGCATATGAGATGAATAATGTAGGGTAAGTAACATTATATAAGGTAGCATTGTTTAAAGTGGCTAGTGATATATTTACATCATTTCCCATCAATTCCCATTATTAATGTGGCTGGAGTTGAGTCAGTGTCAGTGTGTTGGCAGCAGCCACTCAATGTTAGTGGTGGCTGTTTAACAGTCTGATGGCCTTGAGATAGAAGCAGTTTTTCAGTCTCTCGGTCCCAGCTTTGATGCACCTGTACTGACCTCGCCTTCTGGATGATAGCGGGGTGAACAGGCAGTGGCTCGGGTGGTTGATGTCCTTGATGATCTTTATGGCCTTCCTGTAACATCGGGTGGTGTAGGTGTCCTGGAGGGCAGGTAGTTTGCCCCCGGTGATGCGTTGTGCAGACCTCACTACCCTCTGGAGAGCCTTACGGTTGAGGGCGGAGCAGTTGCCGTACCAGGCGGTGATACAGCCCGCCAGGATGCTCTCGATTGTGCATCTGTAGAAGTTTGTGAGTGCTTTTGGTGACAAGCCGAATTTCTTCAGCCTCCTGAGGTTGAAGAGGCGCTGCCGCGCCTTCTTCACGATGCTGTCTGTGTGAGTGGACCAATTCAGTTTGTCTGTGATGTGTATGCCGAGGAACTTAAAACTTGCTACCCTCTCCACTACTGTTCCATCGATGTGAATAGGGGGGTGTTCCCTCTGCTGTTTCCTACATTTGTGAATTTCATGAATATGAATATTTTCTAGGGATATTTATGTCCGTTGCGTTATGCTAATTAGTTTCAGGCAATGATTATGCTCCCACATGTGGGTTTGGGAGTCACTAGAGGTTCATTTCTTTGTTGCAATATTGCAGATTAGCACAGGCGCTACACGAGGCAAGTTGATATTATTGAGGATGGCATTACACAGAGCTGAAGGACTGACAAGAATGACGAAAAGCCTGAGAAAGGTGAGAGGTGCATTGTGATTGTTTACAGTTGTCGATCAACGCAGAACTATGACCAATTTTGACTCTGAAAAAGCCACCAGCTTCATTTACCTATATTCACTCTGAGGAAATGTTTGCTCACTTATGTAAACGGTTGTTTTTAATAATCAGGCTTTCGGGACACTTCACACATTATTTAAAGGGGCTCTCCAAGATTTTCAACATTTAGCTTGCTTTGCCACCCATCCAAACCAGTGTTTTGTTTTGCATTTAGGTTACGTTTCATGGTGGCATGGTAGCATGGCATGCCACCATGACTGCGGAGTCTTGCACCCCTGCTGCTGCCCTAATTTAACATTCTCGTGAGCCTACACTATTCAGTCAAATTAAGTAAGACCTGTTACAAATGTGTTTTGAGAACTGTTTTTGGAGCTGCAACTAACAACTATTTTGATAATCAATCCGTCAGTTATTACTAAGTTTTAAAAATGCCTGTTAAGCTGACTGAATGTTTTATAAAATATGATTTTTTTTGTGCATTACAGTGCAAATAGCAACAACAGACAAACTCAAACTCAGTTATTTTGTGAGAACTTCCATTAAATTGTATTTCCACATGAGACAGGAGCAGTGTCTGCTCAAGACGATTTGGGACTCTAAGTGAGATTTGATTTTGGTGCCCCTCCTATTGAAGTTGATAGTCTTGCTGCCCTGGGACTCTCAAGTCTTCTCACATCACTAACATTTGTCTCACTTCTCATTATTGAAGGTCTGCAACAAAGCCCCGAGGAGGTTCAAGAGGAGGAAGGGTTTCCAAACTAGGTCAAGTTCTCTACAGAGATTGGTGGTGATAGATGAATCCAAGTTCTCACACAAGAGAAAGGTGTAGCACTATCCGTTTTGATGTAGTAACATTCATTATCTGGGCTTGGGAACTGAGAGGTAATTTGAGGATATATTTCACTTATGGTAATCAGTTGCCTTTTTAAAGTACTCCTCAGGAGATATACTGATATGGATTTAAAAAAAATAGAGGGCTTGCCCATTTCATATACGGAATTATTTGATAAATACATCTCTGTGCTCTTGGACTCATCATCAGTGACGTTTCCTAAGATCATTTAGGGTCTTTCAACATTATGCAACTTCACCCATCAGACCTTAGCTTGTGTCATAAGTGACATTATGCTAGTTCCCATGTATTTTCTGATCCCCTGCCATTCCAAGGTGTGACTAACCACTGACCGAATAACGATATGCACTTGTTCCTATCTTTCAGTACAATCGTGGAAGGATGAGGCCAACGTGGAGAAGACAGGGCTGGGTATTTTTTTGATGATGGATGTCGAACACACCAGACGGCTTCTTATTAAAATGGTGGAAAACCGTTCACGTGAAACCTCAAGCCTTTATCATCAGACGACATGTGAAACCTCAAGCCTTATCATCAGACGACACGTGAAACCTCAAGCCTTTATCATCAGACGACACGTGAAACCTCAAGCCTTTATCATCAGACGACATGTGAAACCTCAAGCCTTTATCATCAGACGACATGTGAAACCTCAAGCCTTATCATCAGACGACACGTGAAACCTCAAGCCTTATCATCAGACGACATGTGAAACCTCAAGCCTTATCATCAGACGACACGTGAAACCTCAAGCCTTATCATCAGACGACATGTGAAACCTCAAGCCTTATCATCAGACGACACGTGAAACCTCAAGCCTTATCATCAGACGACATGTGAAACCTCAAGCCTTATCATCAGACGACACGTGAAACCTCAAGCCTTATCATCAGACGACACGTGAAACCTCAAGCCTTATCATCAGACGACATGTGAAACCTCAAGCCTTATCATCAGACGACACGTGAAACCTCAAGCCTTATCATCAGACGACACGTGAAACCTCAAGCCTTATCATCAGACGACATGTGAAACCTCAAGCCTTATCATCAGACGACACGTGAAACCTCAAGCCTTATCATCAGACGACATGTGAAACCTCAAGCCTTATCATCAGACGACATGTGAAACCTCAAGCCTTATCATCAGACGACATGTGAAACCTCAAGCCTTATCATCAGACGACATGTGAAACCTCAAGCCTTATCATCAGACGACATGTGAAACCTCAAGCCTTATCATCAGACGACACGTGAAACCTCAAGCCTTATCATCAGACGACATGTGAAACCTCAAGCCTTATCATCAGACGACATGTGCGAAGACGTTCCACCATTCTGAGTGATTGCTGGAGAGCGTATGACAGGCCTCTGAATATGCTGGGTTACAGTCACCAACTTTGTGGCTCGTCACACAGAATGTGACACACAACAAATGAAAAGAGTGTGGCAGGTCTGCAGGCTAAAAAGTTTAAAGAAGCATCTCCATTTTATTGAGTGGATGTACTGGTTGGGCAAAGAAAAGAATAAAGGAGTGCTCTCTCAACTCTTCAAAGACTGAATATTAGTGTATCCGCTGTAAGATTTTCACTCTTAGCATGCAACCCATAGAGCAGGGGTGTCAAACTCATTTCGCATCGTGGGCCACATACGGCCTAGGGAGATGTCAAGTGGGCCGGACCATTAAAATTATACCATACTCTGCTACACTGCTCCACGAAATTGAAAATTTATGGAGTTGTATGAACAGTAGAATTCCATCACACAACTTTTGTTTTGAAGCTGCTGACTAACATTAAAGTGCACATTTTTTAAATCACCACAGTAAGGATTCATCTTCACAGAGCTGTATTCTTTCAATGCAAACAGTATCTAAGGCAGCATTTTAAAGGTGTTAGTCTAGTCTGGACTTGTATTTGTTCCTGAAACTTGGCATCTTTTGGCCTGTACAAGTGCATCAACACCAGGTGTCATGTCCTGACTAGCTGTCACTTTCAGAATGTCATTTAAGTGCTTGTTTGTGAGCCTTGAACGCATTTTTGTTTTATTGATATTCATCACTGAGAAAATTTGTTCACAAAGGTAGGTTGTCCCAAACATGCACAAAATTTTAGCAGCCAGGGCTGTTAATTTGGGGTACCCTGGTAGTAGATACTGATAAAATCTGTCCAGACCTACAGAGGCAAATTTGCCCTTCAAATCTGCATCACACTGCAAATCAATTATCTCTAGCTGAATTTCGACCGGCAGATCAGAAGCTTTAACTGTGAAAGGTGAGCGAAAAACTGAAAATTCTGTCTCAAGTTCACCAAATACCTGAAAACGTTTCTCAAACTCCCGCAGTAGTCCTGCAATTTTGTCTTTGTACCGTTTCATGTCCGCATCAGGTCTGGTCACACACACATCTCTCAGACAGGGGAAATGAGCAGGGTTGCCAGTTGCATCTCCCACAAAGTCAGCTTCAACTTAAATGCATGTATGTTGTCAGAAAACTGTGTGACAACTTTTTTGCGGCCTTGCAACATTTTGTTCAGATTGTTCAAGTGTTCAGTAATATCAACCAAGAATGCAAGGTCCCGTAGCCATTCCTGAGATTGTAATTCCAACACCGGTTTTCCTTTTTCTCCATGAACTGTCCGATTTCCTCTCGTAGATCAAAGAAATGCCTCAGCACAGCGCCTCGGCTTAACCATCTCACTTCAGTGTGGTATGGCAGGCTGTGGGTAATGTTGCTGTCGCTGAGAAGTTTGTCAAACTGAAGATGGTTCAGACCTCTGGACCGGATGAAATTTACAGTGCGAACAACCACCTCCATGACGTGGTCCATTTTCAGCGACTTGCAACACAATGCCTCCTGGTGCAAAATACAGTGAAATGTCCAGAAACGATCTCCTCCATTAACTAGTTGCTCCTACCCTCTACTTTTTTGAACATTTTGTTAAAAATCGCGCAACATTTCTGCGCCCTGCTACTCATGCCAGGAATATAGTACGTTCATATGGTTAGAATGTGTGTATAGGAAACCCTCGGACGTTTTTAAAACTGGTTAAATCACGACTGTGGCTATTACATAACGTGCGTTACATCGGAAAGCGCAGGAAAACCTGATCACAGAAAATGGAAATAAATATCCTTGCGCCACTTCCAGCAATTGTTAACAGTGAGCCGAATTAGATAAGACCGAGCATTCAACTCCCACAGCATCCCCATGTAGTCGAGTATCTTGTGAATTTAATCCTCTTTGATTCTTGGTTGAACCGAAAGAGGGGCATGACGTACCTCCGGTCTCCGCCCAGATCATTCCGGAAGAGCTCTCTCCTGAAATTTTTTCCAAGACGACAGCTAATGATATGTACATCGTATACGGATGAATTTTATCGCTTATTAACGTTTACTAATACCTAAAGTAGCATTACAAACGTATTTCGAAGTGTTTTGTGAAAGTTTATCGTCTACTTTTTGAATTTTAAAAAATGACGTTACGTTGTGAAATCGCTGTTTTTTTCGTTTATCACACAGTCTACATATAACGATATCTTGGCTTTATATGGCCCGATTTAATCGAAATAAAGACCCAATAGTGTTTATGGGACATCTAGGAGTGCCAACAAAGAAGATGGTGAAAGGTAATGACTGTTTTCTATTTTATTGTGCGGTTTGTGTAACGCCGAAATGCTAATTATTTTGTTTACGTCCCCTGCTGTGCTTTTCTGTTGTAGTGTATTGGTGCATGCTATCAGATAATAGCTTCTCATGCTGTCGCCGAAAGGCATTTTAAAAATCTGACTTGTTGCCTGGATTCACAACGAGTGTAGCTTTAATTTGATACCCTGCATGTGTATTTTAATGAACTTTTGAGTTTTAACTAATACTATTAGCATTTAGCGTAGCACATTTGCATTTCCAGAGCTCTAGTTGGGACGCAAGCGTCCCAGGTAGAGGTAAGAGGTTAAGGGCTTGTACTTTGTCTTTGAACTTTGTCGCGACACCTGCTTTCTTTCCGACCATGGATGGCGCGCCGTCTGTAGCCAGGCTGACAGCGCGGGACCAGTCCACTCCAACTCTGTCCAATGCAGCAACGACAGAGCCGAAAATGTCCTCGGCTGTTGTGGTGTCCATCATTGGCACCAACTCAAGAAACTCTTCAGTAACAGTCAATGTCTCATCAACTGCTCGAATAAATATGGCCAGTTGGGCCACGTCTGTGATGTCAGTGCTCTCGTCAATTGCCACGGAAAATGCAATAAATGACTTGACTCTCTGTTTCAATTGACTGTCTAAATCTGCCGATAGTTCCGAAATCCTCTCTGCTATAGTATTCCTCGTCAGGCTAATATTGGCAAAAGCTTGTCGCTTCTCGGGACATACAAGTTCAGCCGCCTTCATCATGCATCGTTTAACAAAGTCACCGTCGGAATACGGCTTCGATGCTAATGCTATTTCGCTAGCAATTAGGTAGCTGGCTTTTACCGCTGCTTCACTGACTTCTCGGCTCTGGATGAAAGTTGACTGCTGTTTCCTCAGACCCGCCAGCAATTCGTTAATCTTATCTCTTCTCAGTTGTCCTTGCAAGCCGTCATATTTTTCGCTGTGATGAGTCTCGTAGTGGCGTCGAATATTATATTCCTTCAATACCGAAACTTGTTGCAAACACACCAAGCACGAAGGTTTTCCGTGCATCTCTGTAAATAAATAGGACGTGGTCCATTTTTCTTTGAAAATTCTACACTCCTTATCTACTTTTCTCCGTTTGGATAACGACATTTTGGCTAATGAGGGTGTAGCGGAGAGGTAGAGACCAAGGTATTAACAACGTCGTAACAAGCAGCAGATGGCGCATTGATACCGTCTGCTGTTTTCAGTCTGTCTCAGTGATGCGGCTTGTCTTCTACTCTGATGGAAAGAGTGCGCCCCTTAGCGGATAATCCATGAATTGCAGCGAATTAAAAATATTAATTCCATGTCTTTTATGCATTTTTTCCACTTTCAAATTATCCTGCGGGCCTGATCGAACCTCCTTGGGGGCCGGTTCCGGCCCGCGGGCCGTATGTTTGACACCCCTGCCATAGAGGAAATGGAGCCAGGAGTACCCAGTGCCGGGAACTTGCCACGCCAATTTAAATAGCAGTCAATACCGGCCCTTTAAATGCAACCCCTGCAAGCTCTAATTTGCCAAAAACAACAGAATGTCAACTTTCATTTATATCAACCAATATGATGTCTTTGGAGCTATGATCCTACAGCAAATTAACCCGTTTGACAGGGTTATGAGCATGTTTTGTTGCTATCAGTGTTTTTTGGATCACTCCACATCAAAATGTTTGATATCGCATGAAACAAGAGACTCTGGATTCCATTGCTTCCAAACATTTCACTGTCTGTTCAGGAGGCTATGCGCCAACCCTCTAGAAAGTGTATCACCAAACTTCAACTACTACAATCAAAAACATATTGTAATATAGCAACTACATATTAATTACATGAGTAAATAAAATGTGTTTCACTTTACAGTAATTAGCTTCTTCCTGCGTAGGAACATTGAATTTACAATACTTTTCTTTATAATGACATTGTAATAACTGAAATTGCGATTTAAAATAGAGATTTAAATGTTTTTATAACATTGAAATTACACAATAATTACACATAAAGGTGTAGAAACAACATTTTTCCTAGATTGAGATAGATCCCCATAGATCACAACTGCAAGTATTGTATTGGGTGTCAGCCATTGTTGTAACATAGTAACTACATAGCAATTACAGAGTAATTCATGTCCAATCAGATTTTATTTGTCACGTGTCACACAACCTTACAGTGAAATGCTTACTTACAAGCCGTTAACAAACAATGCAGTTTCAAGAAAACAAGTGTTGAGAAAGTATTTACTAAAATTATCTGAAGTAAAAGTACACAGTACAGAGTCAGTATGGTTAGTCGAGGTAATTGAGACAATATGTACATGCAGGTAAAGTGACTATGCATAGATAATAAACAGAGAGTAGCAGCAGCGTAAAAATGTGTGTTCTACCGCCTGCCGTGCAGTAGTAGAGAGAACAGTCTACTACTTTTTGGGGCATTCCTCTGACCCCGCCTGGTATAGAAGTCCTGGATGTCAGGAAGCTTGGCCCCAGTGATGTACTGGGCTGTATGTACTACCCTCTGTAGTACCTTGCCAAGCAGTTGCAATATCAGGCGGTGATACAACCAGTCAGGATGCTCGCTGGTGTAGCTGTAGAACTTTTTGAGGATCTGAGGATCCATGACAAATCTTTTCAGTCTCCTGAGGGGTAATAGGTGTTGTTGTGCCCTCTTCAAGACTGTCTTGGGGTGTTTGAACCATGATAGTTTGTTGGTGATGTGGACACCAAGGAACTTGAAGCACTCAACCTGCTCCACTACAGCCCCGTCGATGAGAATGGGGGCGTGCTCGGTCCTCCTTTTCCTGTAGTCCACAATCATGTCCTTTGTCTTGATCACATTGAGGGAGAGGTTGTTATCCTGGCAACACACTGCCAGATCTCTGACCTCCTCCGTATAGGCTGTCTCATCGTTGTTGGTGATCAGGCCTACCACTGTTGTGTCGTTGTGTCGATGGTGTTGGTGTCGTGCTTGGCCATGCAGTCATGGGTGAACAGGGAGTACAAGAGGGGACTGAGCATGGACCCCTGAGAGGCCCCCATGATGGGGATGAACGTGGCAGATGTACCACACTTACCACCTGAGGGCGGCCCGTCAGGAAGTCCAAGATCCAGTTCCAGAGAACAATGTTTAGTCCCAGGGTCCTTAACTTAGTGATGAGCTTTAAGGACACTATGGTGTTGAACGCTGAGCTGTAGTCAATGAATAGTATTCTCAGGTAGATGTTCCTGTCATCCAGGTGGGAAAGGGCAGTGTGGAGTGCAATAGAGATTGCATCATCTGTGGATCTGTTGGTGAGGTATGGGAATTTGAGTGAGTCTAGGGTTTCTAGGATAATAGTGTTGATGTGAGCCATGACCAGCCTTTCAAAGCATTTAATGGCTACAGATGTGAGTGATACGGGTCGGTAGTAATTTAGGCAGGTTACCTTTGTGGTATTGAGTGCAGGGACTATTGGTGGTCTGCTTGAAACATGTTGGTATTACAGATTCGGTCAGGGACCGGTTGAAAATGTCAATGAAGACACTTGCCAGTTGTTCAGCGCAGGCTCGGAGTACATGTCCTGGTAATCTGTCTGGGCCTTGTGAATGTTGACCTGTTTTAACTTCTTGACGCACCCATCCCATTAGCGGGATCATTTTCATCAACACCCGCTGAATTGCAGTGCGCCAAATTCAAATTACATTTTTTAAATTTAATTTTCATGAAATCACAAGTGCAATATAGCAAAACACAATTTAGCTTGTTGTTAATCCACCTGGTGTGTCAGATTTCAATACAGCTTTACGGCGAAAGCAGAACAGGCGTTTATGTAAGAACCTCTCTCAGTAGACAAAATATTACAAACAGCTAGCAGATTGGTCATGAAAGTCAGAAAAGCAATAGATTAAATCGCTTACCTTTGATGATCTTCGGATGTTTGCACTCAGGAGACTCCCAGTTACACAATAAATGTTCCTTTTGTTCCATAAAGATTATTTTTATATCCAAAATACCTCCATTTGTTTGACGTGTTATGTTCAGAAATCCACAGGCTCGAGCGGTCACGACATCGCAAACGAAAATTCCAAATAGTATCCGTAATGTCCACAGAAACATGTCAAACGTTTTTTATAATCAATCCTCAGGTTGTTTTAAAATATATAATCGATAATATATCAACCGGGACTGTCACTTTTTCAATAGGAGAGGAAGAGACAATGGCTGCCCCACTCTGTTGCGCAAGCAAAACTCTGCGAACACCCAGCTATCCACTTACGCGATGCTATCTTTCTCGCTCCTTTTTAAAAATAAAAGCCTGAAACTAAGTCTAAAGACTGTTGACACATCGAGGAAGCCATAGGAAAATGAATCTGGTTGATATCCCTTTAAATGGAGGCAAGGCATCCAATGGAACAGAGAACTTTCAGGAAAAAAAGCACTTCCTGGTTTGATTTTCCTCAGGTTTTCACCTGCAATATCAGTTCTGTTATACTCACAGACAATATTTTGACAGTTTTGGAACAGCTGATGCTCTAATGCATGCTTCAGTGTTGTTTGCCTCAAAGCAAGCATAGAAGTCATTTAGCTCGTCTGGTAGGCTCGTGTCCCTAGGCAGCTCTCGGCTGTGCTTCCATATCAGTTTGCAAGCCCTGCCACATCTGACTAGTGTCGGAGCTGGTGTAGTACAATTCAATCTTTGTCCTGTATTGATGCTTTGCTTGTTTGATGGTTCGTTGGAGGGCATAGCGTGATTTCTTGTAAGCGTCCGGGTTAGAGTCCCACTCCTTGAAAGCGGCAGCTCTACCCTTTAGCTCAGTGCGCATGTTGCCTGTAATCCATGGCCTCTGGTTGGGGTATGTATGTACGGTCACTGTGGGGATGCAATCATCGATGCACTTATTGTTTTGCATTGTGACTGATGTGGTGTACTACTCAATGCCATCGGAAGATTACCGGAACATATTCCAGTCTGTGCTAGAAAAACAGTTCTGTAGCTTAGCATCTGTGTCATCTGACCACTTCCGTATTGAGCAAGTCACTGGTACTTCCTGTTTTAGTTTTTGTTTGTGATCAGGAATCAGGAGGAAAGAGTTATTGTCAGATATGCCAAATGGAGGGTGAGGGAGAGCTTTGTACGGGTCTCTGTTTGTGTAGTAAAGGTGGTCTAGAGTTTTTTCCATGCTGGTAGAAACATGTCACATGATGGTAGAAATTAGGTCAAACGGATTTAAGTTTCCCTGTATTAAAGTCCCCTGCCACTAGGAGCGCCGCCTCTGGATGAACATTTTCTTGTTTGCTTATGGCCTTATATAGCCCGTTGAGTGCGATCTTAGTGCAATCCAATGATTGCACGTTGGCTAATAGGACTAATGGTAGAGACAGTTTACAAACTCGCAGTCGAATCCTTACAAGGCATCCCAACCTACGCCCCCGATATCTCCGTCTCTTCTTCATGCGAATGACGGGGACTTGGGCTTTGTCGGGTGTCTGAAGTAAATCCCTCCCTTCCGACTCGTTAAAGAAAAAATCTTCGTCCAGTATGCTCTCCTGATATCCAGAAGCTCTTTTCGGTCATAAGAGACGGTGGCAAAAACATTATGCACATAATGAGTTACAAATAACGTGAAAAAACACACACAACAGCACACTTGGTTAGGAGCCTGTAAAAGAGCAGCCTCTGTCGCCATATCTTTCCAAGTTTCACTTTACATTAAGTTGCTTGTTCCTGTGTATAAACATTGTTGTTACGATATTTTCTTTATAACAACATTGTAGTAACTGACTATTTTTATAATTTTTTTACCGCCTTTCTCCCCAACTTCGTGGTATCCAATTGATAGTAGTTACAGTCTTGTCTCATCGCTGAAACTCCCGTACGGACTCGGGCGAGGCGAAGGTCGAGTGCTATGCGTCCTCCGAAACATAACCCAACCAATCCGCACTGCTTCTTGACACAATGCCATCCAACCCGTTAGCCAGCCGCACCAATGTGTCGGAGGAGACATCGTACACCTGGTGACCTGGTCAGCGTGCACTGCACCCAGCCCGCCACAGGAATCGCTAGTGCGCAATGACACAAGGATATCTCTGCCGGCCAAACCCTCCCTAACCCGGATGACGCTGGGCCAATTGTGCGCCGCCCCATGGGCCTCCCGGTCGCGGCCGGCTGCGACAGAGCTTGGACTCGAACCCAGAATCTCTGGTGGCACAGCTAGCACTGAGATGCAGTGCCTTAGACCACTTACATTACACCTTTGAAGCCAGAGAAATAAACCCTTAAATCCCTTTTCAAAGGCAGGTACATAGTAATTACAAAGGTCATAACATTACGTTGCTTGCTCCTGTGTAGGTAGATTATAGTTAAATGCATATCCATTGTAAATACATTGCTCTTACATTTTATTCAGTACTTCCTTTACGCCAAATAATATGGAAATATGATAACTGAAGCTGTAGTTAATGACTGTAGTTAGTACTACTGTAGTTAGTTGTTACAATAGCTGACAGTCATAGGCTAGCTTATTTTAAAAACCTCTCTGGGATATGTGGGACGCTAGCGTCCCAACTGGCCAACATCCAGTGAAAATGCAGAGCGTAAAATTCAAATAAGTTACATTAAAAATTGAACTTTGATGAAATCACACATTCAATATACCAAATGAAAGCAACACTTGTTGTAAATCCAGCCAACGTGTCAGATTTCAAAAATGCTTTACGGCGAAAGCCAACGATGGTATTATCTGAGGATAGCACCCAAGCAAACAAACACAGACCATCATATTTCAACCCTCCAGGCCGACACAAAACGAAGAAATAAAGATATAATTAATTCCTTACCTTTGACAAGCTTCTTCTGTTGGCACTCCAATATTTCCCATAAACATCACAAATGGTCCTTTTGCTCGATTAATTCCGTCGATATATATCCAAAATGTCCATTGTTTGGCTCGTTTGATCCAGAAAAACACCGGTTCCAACTTGCTCAAAATATCTTAGAAGTTACCTATAAGCTTTGTCCAAACATCTCAGACAACTTTTGTAATACAACTTCAGGTATTTTTTAACGTAAATAATCGATAAAATTGAAGACGGGATAATCTGTGTTCAATACCGGAGGAAAACAAAGTGTAGCTAGCTTTCAGGTCGCGCCTCTAACAAAGAGTACACTTCCCTCGAGCCTCATTCTGAACATGGACACTTCTTCATCTCTCAAAGGAAAAACCTCAACCAACTTCTAAAGACTGTTGAAATCCAGTGGAAGCGGTAGGAACTGCAAGAAGTTCCCTTAGAAATCTGGATTCCCAATGAAAACCCATTGAAAAGAGATTGACCTAAAAAAAAAATATCTGCATGGTTTGTCCTCGGGGTTTTGCCTGCCAAATAAGTTCTGTTATAGTCACAGACATGATTCAAACAGTTTTAGAAACTTCAGAGTGTTTTCTATCCAAATATACTAATAATCTGCGTATTTTAGCTTCTGGGCATGAGTGGCAGGCAGTTTAATTTGGGCACGCTTTTCATCCAAAATTCCGAATGCTGCCCCCTATCCTAGAGAAGTTTTAAAAAACAGATTGCTTGTTTTGCATTTAATTTGATTACCTTATTAGAACAATTCATCGTCCATTGTTTTATGTTGAGCACTCCATAGCTCACATGTATTGCAATTTAGGAGCCGTATACTCTTTCTGGAGAATTGCAAATATTTATAAGAAGGTTTCATGATGTTTATAAAACATTACCTTTGGGAGCTGGACAATGGTGAGAGGACATTCCCCCTTTCTCTTAATTTTAGATATGTCCAGCTTTTGATAAGCTTCAAACCATACTTGCTTTAAAATGATGAGACATAGCCTATTTAAGCAAGTTGTTTATTTCATTATTATAATTTGATAAGAATTATTCACTGTCTTTTAAGGCGTTATCAAAAGTAAATGTAATCTTGTCTATTGACAACGTTTGGTATGCCCATGGCTGAGATATAATGCAATTTAAAGTAGGCCTAGCCCCTGTATCAGTGTTAATGCTATGTTTAAAGCTCCAATGCAACCGTTTAAAAATCTCAATATATATGTCTATATATATATATATATCAAATATTTTCTGGGTAACAATAAAGTACCTTACTGTGATTGTTTTCAATTAAAATGGTCACAACGAAACAAAAATAGCTTCTTAGCAAAAGAGCAATTTCTCAATAAAAAATTTCTAGGACTGTCTGGGAATGGTCTGAGCAATGGTATAAAGTACTTAAGTAAAACATACTTTAAAGTATTACTTAAGTAGTTTTTTGGAGTATCTGTACTTTACAATTTATACTTTGGCAACTTTTACATTTACTTCACTACATTCCTTGCCTTTTCACGTGTTTGTCCCAAATATTTTTAACGGTCACCCCAGAGGGAGTTTTTTTATGAACTTGATGTCAGAATGCACATACTGTTCCAAAATGTGATTGTTATGCAACAGGAAAGTTAACCCAGACTGCCCTCAAACCAAGACAAATGCTGCTGCTAATTATCTATAGGCTATATATCAACTTGTCAATTTCAAATGATTTTCTAACAAGTTTTATTTTCTAACAACAGTTTGAAATAAGGTTTGTTCCACTTCATTAATTTACATAGAGTTAGCCAATTTCACTGTTGGGGACAATTTATGTTTGAGGCTTGAACAGGACAAACTTTTCTTTTCGATGAGAGCACAAGCACCTCCCCAGTGTTTCCCCACATCAAGTATGCAGACATTTGCGCGGTCTAGCACAAACGTTTTCCCCCTGGCACATTTTATGGCTGGCGCTTGCATTACCTTTACTATTGTTTTCCTTACAAATAACAACTTTGGACATACAGTTGAAGTCGGAAGTTTACATACAGCTTAGCCAAATACATTTAAACTCAGTTTATCACAATTCCTGACATTTAATCCGGGTAAATTCTCTGTTTTAGGTCAGTTAAGATCTCCACTTTTAAGAATGTGAAATGTCAGAATAATAGTAGAGAGAATGATTTATTTCCGCTTTTATTTATTTCCTCACATTCCCAGTGGGTCAGAAGTTTACATACATTCAATTCGTATTTGGCAGCATTGCCTTTAAACTGTTGAACTTGGGTCAAATGTTTCGTGTAGCCTTCAACAAGCTTCCCACAATAAGTTGGGTGAATTTTGGACCATTCCTCCTGACAGAGCTCGTGTAACCGAGTCAGCTTTGTAGGCCTCCTTGCTCGGAACACACGCTTTTTCAGTTCTGCCCACATATTTTCTACAGGATTAAAGTCAGGGCTTTGTGATGGCCACTCCAATACCTTGACTTTGTTGTTCTGAAGCCATTTTACCATTTGGAAGACCCATTCGAGACCAAGCTTTAACTTCCTGGCTTATGTCTTGAGATGTTGCTTCAATACATCCTCAACATTTTCCTTCCTTATGATGCCATCTATTTTGCGAAGTGCACCAGTCCCTCCTGCAGTAACGCATCCCCACAGCATGATGCTGCCACCCCCGTGCTTCACGGTTGGGATGGTGTTCTTCAGCTTGCAAGCATCCCCCTTTTTCCGACAAACATAACAATGTCATTATGGCCAAACAGTTCTATTTTTGTTTCATCAGACCAGAGACATTTCTCCAAAAAGTACGATCTTTGTCCCCATGTGCAGTTGCAAACCGTAGTCTGGCTTTTTATGGTAGTTTTGGAGCAGTGGCTTCTTCCTTGCTGACTGGCCTTTCAGGTGATGTCGATATAGGACTCGTTTTACTGTGGATATAGATACTTTTGTACCTGTTTCCTCCAGCATCTTCACAAGGTCCTTTGCTGTTGTTCTGGGATTGATTTTCACTTTTCGCACCAACGTTCTTCTCTAGGAGACAGAACGTGTGTTCTTCCTGAGTGGTAAGACGGCTGCGTGGTCCCATGGTGTTTATACTTGCGTACTATTGTTTGTACAGATGAACGTGGGACATTCAGGCATTTGGAAATTGCTCCCAAGGAGGAACCAGACTTGTGGATGTCTACAATTTTTTATCTGACGTCTTGGCTGATTTCTTTTGATTTTCCCATGATGTCAAGCAAAGAGGCACTGAGTTTGAAGGTAGGCCTTGAACTACATTCACAGGTACACCTCTAATTGACTCAAATTATGTAAATTAGCCTACTAGCTTCTAAAGCCATGACATCATAAAAGCTTCACAGATTCCAAATAACAGACACATCTCAACATCAACTGTTCAGAGGAGACTGCGTGTATCAGGTCTTCATGGTCAAATTACTGCAAAGAAACCACTACAAAAGGACACCAATTAGAAGAAGAGACTTGCTTGGGCCAAGAAACATGAGCAATGGACATTAGACTGGTGGAAATCTGTCCTTAAGTCTGATGAGTCCAAATTAGAAATTTTTGTTCCAACCGCTGTCTTTGTGATAAGCAGAGTAGGTGAACGGAGGATCTCTGCATGTGTGGTTCCCATCGAGAAGCATGGAGGAGGAGGTGTGATGGTGTTGTGGTTGTTTGCTAGTGACACTGTCAGTGATTTCTTTAGAATTCAAGGCACAATCAACCAGCATGGTTACCACAGCATTCTGCAGTGATAAACCATCCCATCTGGTGTGCGCTTAGTGGGACTATCATTTGTTTTTCTACACGACAATGACCCAACACACCTCCAGGCTGTGTAATGGCTGTTTGACCAATAAGGAGAGTGATGAAGTGCTGCATCTGATGACCTGGCCTCCACAATCACCCGACCTCAACCCAATTTGGTTTGGGATGAGTTGGACCACAGAGTGAAGCCAACAAGTGCTCAGCATATGTGGTAACTCCTTCAAGACTGTTGGGAAAGCATTCCAGGTGAAGCTGGTTGAGAGAATGTGCAATTTTGTCATCAAGGCAAAGGGTGGCTACTTTGAAGAATCTAAAATGTATTTTGATTTGGTTAACACTTTTTGGGTTACTACGTTAGTTCATGTGTTATTTAAAAGTTTTGATGTCTTCACTATTATTCTACAATGTAGAAAATAGTAAATACAAAGAAAGAATCTTGAAAGAGTAGGAGTTTCACAACTGTTTACTGGTACTGTATAAAACAGGAAATCAAATTTTTGACTGCACATGGCCGTTAACAATAGATTTCCATTCAAAATCATTTGCAAAAAAGGGATAACCCTATATGTTGTTATTTTGTCTCCGTAGGGCCGGCTCTAGGCATAAGCAACATTAGGGGTTGATTAGGGCCGCTAGCCGCTAGTGAGCACGGTACCCCAATTTTCTCAGTCTGGTTCTCAACTTACTGTTGAGTGTTAAATCAAATCAAATCCATTTCTATAGCCCTTCTTACATCAGCTGATATCTCAAAGTGCTGTACAGAAACCCAGCCTAAAACTCCAAACAGCAAGCAATGCAGGAGTAGAAGCATGCTGGCTCAGAAAAACTCCCTAGAAAGGCTTAAACTGAGGAAGAAACCTAGAGAGGAACCAGGCTATGAAGGGTGGCCAGTCATCTTCTGGCTGTGCCGGGTGGAGATTATAACAGAACATGGCCAAGATGTTCATAAATGACCAGCATGGTCAAATAATAATAATCACAGTAGTTGTCGAGGGTGCAACAGGTCAGCACCTCAGGAGTAAATGTCAGTTGGCTTTTCATAGCCGATCATTGAGAGTGTCTCTACTGCTCCTGCTTTCTCTAGAGTTGAAAACAGCAGATCTGGGACAGGTAGCATGTCCGGTGAACAGGTCATGGTTCCATAGCCGCAGGCAGAACAGTTGAAACTGGAGCAGCAGCACGGCCAGGTGGACTGGGGACAGCAAGTAGTCATTATGCCAGGTAGTCCTGAGGCATGGCCCTAGGGCTCAGGTCCTCTGAGAGAGAAAGAAGAAACATAGAGAGAAAGAGAGAATTAGAGAGAACATACTTAAATTCACACAGGACACCGGTTAAGACAGGAGAAATAATCCAGATATAACAGACTAACCCTAGCCCCCAACACATAAACTACTGCAGCATAAATGCTGGAGGCTGAGACAGGAGGGGTCAGGAGACATTGTGTTAGAGTCAGAGTTGTTCAATACGAAAGGTGCAGTTTTGAAATTTGGTTGTGTATCAGCAGTTTTCCTTTTGTTATATTTGTCAATGACTGTCACTCAATTGTCACTCAGTAACATGTTTTAGATTGCCTAGCCAGCTATCTAAAGGTGTAGTAATCATCGCCAAATTATCGATCTGGCATGAAGGGAACGTGCACAGGGGCCACTCTCTCTCAGATATCATTTTAACGTTGTAAAAGTCATGGCAAAATGTGCAGAATGTCAGGAAATTCGTTTTAAAACAGCAATATTTTCACTTTGCCCCATGGGAAAAACTTGTAGAATTGCAGGAAATTCTCTCTAAAAATCTCACTTAGGGTCCCCAAAAGTCTAAAGACAACCTTGCGTAGGCTATTTAACAAACTAACATTCCAATTGGAATGAATTACAACGCAATATTTAAAATACTGTAACTACACTTTTTGTAATGTCATATTTAGCCATGGGGAATGTTCTGACTGGCTAGTGAGGGGGGGGTCAAGCCTCAACACACCTACAACTTATTTATTCATCATAACGCAGCCCTTTTGCGCCACCACCAGCTACTGCACCCATAATTCCCGCAATAATATTTCTGACAAACCACAGACCAATTTTTATTTGACCTTTATTTAACTAGGCAAGTCAGTTAAGAACACATTCTTATTTTCAATGACAGCCTAGGAACAATGGAACTGCCTGTTCAGGGGCACAAGGACAGATTTGTACCTTGTCAGCTCAGGGGTTTGAACTTGTAACCTTCCAGTTACTAGTCCACCGCTCTAACCACTAGGCTACCCTGCCGCCCCAAAATAGTGCTACCGGCAGCGATAAGAATCACCACTGCGTTAAAATAGAGACCCGAGAATCAGTACACACACAGCGACACCCACACACACACAGTGCTTTTAATAAACACATACACACACAGTGCTTTTAATGAACACACACACACACACACACACACACACACACACACACACAGATCCAGTATACAAACTAACACAGAGACACAAAGTCAAAACAGCAGTGTGAAAACAGCAGGGGGTAGTGAGCATGCAGAAAAGTCTCTCTATTTAGCTTTCATCAACAAAATCTTAATTACAAAACTTGAATACAATCTTTAAGTAACACACCCGTGTATTCAGGTACTCCCCTGTGAGATCTGTCCCAGGTAGTCTTCATGTTGTGGTATTATTACCCTGCTTTGTGATAACAAATTCTATCAGCATTTTGAAGTACCTTTTTTTTTGTTTTGCGTTCAGTTCTTCACTACCTCTCGCAAGCGAGGGGAAATAAGACTAATTTATGTTATAATTGTTCCGTTATAGATGTTGGCATTGATGACATAATCAGATTGAGATAGCGACTGGAGACAAAAAAGCGTGAACAGGCTCGTTGTACTTTTTAATCTGGTTTTAATTCATATTTATGTTTAATTCATCTTTAATTCTTTCAGGTCAATCACTTTCTCTAGTTGAACGGGAAATAAGATCCAACAGATTGCCCATATACTAAAGGCTGGTTGGTTGATAAGACTTGAGAGGGAGATAAAAAAAAGAAGCTTTTTTAGAATAAAAGATATGGAAAACCTCATATATGTGATTGGAATGGAGAGGGTATACTCTCCCCTGGAGTTTTCTGGAATTCATGAGAAATTCAGAGGTCATGGTCATTTCATTTTTTGCCTTGATTCGCTTCTTTTTCATTTCCCCACTGTCTGCATGCCTAACCTTCCCCGTCACTGAAAATCTGGGGTTTCTGTCCGATGTATTCTGCTTGATGGCTGTCATTGCTCATTTAGCTTGTAGAAAGCCTCTCCCTTCATTACAGAGTGTTGTAATTCACATTTGTACACACTGTGATTTACATTTCATTACTGAATAAACGCTGAATTAAAGACTTAACGCAGTAGATTAAGCTCACGCCTAATTGATTATGAGCAACATCAGGACATGTTACCACTCATAGCAAATTACACATGAATGATTTCCTTTCTGTCTGGTGTGGGTGTGTGTCTGTGTGTGTCTGTTTGTGTATGTGTGTGTGTGTGCATATGTGTGCTTGTGCGTGAGTATCATCCAAAATGCATGAAGGCCAGAGGATCTGAGCAGCAACAGACAGATCTGATTACAAACCTCTCACCTCACCAAGCCCCAAACTCTCCCAAAGTTACTGCCCCCGGGGCCACACTACAGAGATCACACAGACTCAGAGAGAGGGATGAGAGACACAGAGGGAAAAGTTTGCTTGACCTTATAACCATGTTGTCAGTGGAGAGTTGGAGATGGATACCAGCTTTTTAATTTAATCAACATACTAACGCCGTCTTGCTCGTTTTCCCTCACTCACTTGCTCTCACTCACTTGCACTCAATCACTCACTCACACTCATTCACTCTTTTTAAATGTCTTATTTCACCTTTATTTAACCAGGTAGGCAGTTGAGAACAAGTTCTCATTTACAACTGCGACCTGGCAAAGATAAAGAAAAGCAGTGCGACAAAAACAACCACACAGTTACACATAAACACACGTACAGTCAACATCATAAAATAAATGAAAAATAGATACATCTATGTACAGTGTGTGCAAATGTAGAAGAGTAGGGAGGTAGGCAATAAATAGGCCATAGAGGCAAAAATAATTACAATTTAGCATTAATACTGGAGTGATATATGTGCAGATGATGATGTGAAAGTAGAGGTACTGGGTGCAAAAGAGCAAGAAGGTAAGTAATAATATGGGAATGAGGTAGTCGCGTGTGCTATTTACAGATTGGCTATGTACAGGTACAGTGATCGGTAAACTGCTCTGACAGCTGATGCTTAACGTTAGAGAGGGAGATATAGACTATAAGACAGCTTCAGAGATTTTTGCAATTCGTTCCAGTCATTGGCAACAGAGAACTGTAAGGAAAGGCGGCCAAAGGAAGTGTTGGCTTTGGAGATGACCAGTGCAATATACCTGCTGGAGCGCGTGCTACGGGTGGGTGTTGCTATGGTGACTAGTGAACTGAGATAAGGTGGGGCTTTACCTTGCAAAGACTTATAGATGACCTGGAGCCAGTGGGTTTGGCGACGGATATGTAGTGAGGGCCAGCCAAAGAGAGCATACTGGTCGCAGTGGTGGGTAGTATATGGTGCTTTGGTGATTAAACGGATGGCACTGTGATAGACTACATCCAGTTTGCTGAGTAGAGTGTTTGAGGATATTTTGTAAATGACATCCCCGAAGTCAAGGATCGGTAGGATAGTCAGTTTTGCAGCATGAGTGACGGAGGATTTGTTGTGAAATAGGAAGCCAATTCTAGATTTCATTTTGGATTGGAGATGCGTAATGTCAGTCTGGAAGGAGAGTTTACAGTCTAACCAGACACCTAGGTATTCGTAGTTGTCCACATATTCTAAATCAGAACCAAGCAAAAGAGTGCGGGGAACAATCGGTTGAAGTGCACGCATTTAGTTTTACTTGCATTTAAAAGCCTCTGGAGGTCACGGAATGAGTTTTGTATGGAATTGAAGCTCGTTTGGAGGTTTGTTAACTTTTTTGCCCAAGTCCCATTTGGGCAAAAAACAGGGAAAATGCAGCGTGGCCATTTTTTAAAAAATGATATAAAAATTAAACTTTCATTAAATCACACGTGATTTTAAAAAGGCTTTTCGGCGAAAGCATAAGAAGCTTTTATCTGATGATTGCACAACAGTAAACAAAGAGGGTACCATATTTCAACCCTGCAGGCGCTACACAAAACACAGAAATAAAATATAAAACATGCATTACCTTTGACGAGCTTCTTTTGTTGGCACTCCAATATGTCCCATAAACATCACAATTGGTCCTTTTGTTAGATTAATTCCGTCCATATATATCCAAAATGTCCATTTCTAAAGCGTGTTTGATCCAGAAAAAAACAGCTTCCAAAATGCGCAACATCACTGCAAAATTTTTCAAAACTTGCCTATAAACTTTGCCAAAATATTTCAAACTACTTTTGTAATACAACTTTAGGTATTTTTAAACGTTAATAATCGATCAAATTGTAGACGGGTCTATCTGTGTTCAATACAGGAAGACAACAAACAAACAAACAACAAACTACATTTCACGTCTTGCGCAACTCTCAACAGTGTTACGCAGTTCCTAGATGGCCTACTTCTTCATTGCACAAATGAATAACCTCAACCAAATTCCAAAGACTGGTGACATCCAGTGGAAGCGGTAGGAACTGAAAACCAGTTCCTAAGAAATATCGTTTGCCAGCGAGAACTCACTGAACAGACAGAGACCAAGTCATTAAAACTTGTTTTTCAACCACTCCACAAGACTTGAATTTCACATATTTTTCAATACATCAATGTAGCAGTAGAACAAGCATATCACAATCATTTGATTTGATAACAGAATATAAAAATAAATAAATCAATATAGGCTACAGCAGAACATAGCATAATATATACAGTTGAAGTTGGAAGTTTACATACACTTATGTTGGCATTAAAACTTGTTTTCAACCACTCCACATATTTTTTGTTAACAAACTATAGTTTTGGCAAGTCAGTTAGGACATCTACTTTGTGTATGAGACAAGTTATTTTACCAGCATTTTTTTACAGACAGATTATTTCACTTAAAATTCACTCTATCACAATTCCAGTGGGTCAGAAGTTTATATAAACTAAGTTGACCGTGCCTTTAAACAGCTTGGAAAATTCCAGAAAATGATGTCATGGCTATAGAAGCTTCTGATAGGCTAATTGACATAATTTGAGTCAATTGGAGGTCTACCTGTGGATGTATTTTAAGGCCTATTTTCAAACTCAGTGCCTCTTTGCTTAACATCATGGGAAAATCAAAAGAAATCATCCAAGACCTCAGAAAAATAACGTCTGGCTCATCCTTGGGAGCAATTTCATCTCTGTCAGGAGGAATGGGCCAAAATTCACCTAAATTATTGTGCAAAGCTTGTGGAAGGCTACCCAAAGCGTTTGATCCAAGTTAAACAATTTAAAGGCAATGCTACCAAATACTAATTGAGTGTATATAAACTTCTGACCCACTGGGAGTGTGATGAAAGAAATAAAAGCTGAAATAAATAAATCACTCTCCACTATTATTCTGACATGGTGATCCTGACTGACATAAGACAGGGATTTTAACTAGGATAAATGTCAGGAAAAAATGTTTTAAAAAATGAGTTTAAATGTATTTGGCTAAGGTGTATGTAAACTTCTGACATCAACTGTATCTTACATTACTCATACCATACTGTATTTTATACCATCTATTGCACCTTGCCGATACTGCTCGGTCATCGCTCAATCATATATGTACATATTCTCATTCAACCCTTTAAATTTGTGTGTATTAGGTTGCTGTTAGATTACTTGTTAGATATTACTTCACTGTCAAGAATTTCACTACACTCGCATTAACATCTGCTAACCATGTGTATGTGACCAATAAAATATTATTTGATTTAATTACCATGACTAAACGATCAAGTGGAATTTGACAGCATTCATGACTCGTGACCGCTGGTTTGGCATTAATACGATCACCGCAAAAGCCCTAGACATATCTCTACCATTTCAAATCACAATATAATTTTAAAATAAAATACAATTTTCAAACATTTTTTACATAAATACAGGTATTTTATCAACCACCACATTTGAGTTCAACCACAATATTTGTTGTAATATTTTCTGGGGGATTAAATAGATTAAATAGATGTCTGATTTATCATTCCAGATAAAGCGAATAATATTTTGCTACTATGATTTGAAAAACGAATCATCAGGAGTAGGCAGTGCCACAAGTGAGTGGAGTGAGATATTACTAAGGACTTAATCATGGTCATTTTTACATAAATAGAAAGGTATTTGCCTCTCCATAGTTTCAGGATCATGTCTATTTGTATTTGTTTTCTATTGAAATTAATTGTGGACAGCTCATTTGTATATTTTGTGATGTGAATACCAAGTATGTCTACTTCACTGTCAGACCATTTTATAGGTGAACTAATGTAATAGTTTTTTTTTTAAAGATCCAATACGTAACATGGCACATTTATCATAATTACGTTTTTGTTCAGAGAGGCCAGAAAAGTTATCTAGTTCTTCAATGAGACATTGCATGGATCTAGCATGTGGACTTAATATAAAACTCCAGTCATCTACATACATGTACACCTTTGTTTTAAGCCTTCTAATCCTGTAATATTGTTATTTGATCTGATATAAATAGCTATCATTTCGGATGGCAAAAATGAATATATATGGTGACAGCGGACACCCTTGTTTAACTCCTATTGAATGTTCACAATTCTCTGAGAAGTAACCGCTATTTACTATTTTACACCTGGGGTTGCTATATATTACTTTCACCCATTGAAAGACTTGCCAAAATACAAAAGAAATCAAGCCATTTATATATTAAATGCAGTCTTACTTTATCAAGGGCCTTTTCAAAATCCGCTATGAATACCAGGCCTGGTTTCTTAGATGTTTCATGTTGTTCTATTATTTCTAGTTGTTGTCATAAAGTATATTATCTCCAATGATTCATCCATGGAAAAAAACGGGCTGCCGCCCATTTCCAAAAATAAAAGTGTCATAGGAGCACGTGGAGTAATGAGTAGGATTCTGTGTTTTCACATGCAAAGGTGATTGCTTTTGATAAAAACTATTTGTCTGCATTCACAATGAAACCTTGTTTGAGATTTGAAAAAGTGGGAATAAAAATTGCTATTGGGTTATGAGATTATATTTTTGTTCTTAGATCCAAATATAACAACATTTCTGGATCCTAATTGGCCTGTTACAGTAGTTCTAAACGGGTAAACGGCAGCATTATGAGTGTATTAGCTCGGCTGATACCTGGAAGCTACTAATAATGTGTGTCTCTCTGCGTCTCAGTAGATTTCAGCTTTTAGCCACCGTTCAGTTTTTTTTCCCTCCACCAGACGACAGATTCACTGATGTTGTCACATTCTGAGATACGCTTGTTTTCTGTAACAGGGAGAGAGTATTCATCTTGATTTGACTCACAGCAGCCACCTCTCTCCTCTCTTTTCCTCCCTCTTTCTCTCCTCGATTTAATTCACAGCAGCCACCTTCTTTCCGTTTCTCTGTCTTCTATTCCTACCCCTCTCTCTTTCTCTGTCTCAGCGTGTTGTCATATGTTAGCAGTGTTAGCTGGTAGATAGAGCAGTTAACAGGCTATATATCCACCAGCAGCGCACACACACACACACACACACACACACACACACACACACATACACATCCACCAGCAGCGTATGTACCGCCATCAAAAACACATTACGCAAAATCTGACCTGCTCTCACACTGCTAATAGGCTGTATGGTGTTGTCATGGTACCATATTTGAATGGGGGAAAATAATAGATTTTCAAGAATGCCCTTGCCCTCGCTGCTATTTACAGATCCAACACAGTCTCTCAATTAACATTAAGCTGTTTAAATGTGGTTTCACATTGGCACTCTCTATGTGCAGACATGGGATTCAGTAAAAACACCATTAGGAAAGAAAGAAATACTACACCACAGAAACAAATGCACATCTCTCTCTCACACATACAGAGACACACACACCACACACAAACACACAGACAGAGCGAAAGAGAGAGAGAGAGACAGACAGACGAATCAGCCTGCATCTATACCTGCCCAAAAGATTTGTGACGTGACACTATAGTTTATGGATATTAGTGTTAGAGCAAACACAAACCTGGTGTAGATGGCTCCTCTTTTCCGCCTGGCAGGGAGTAAATTGAAAAGTTAAGTGACTTGCGTAAACGTGACTGAGCCTGCTGTAGACCCTGATCGCAGAATACAAATCAGCTCAGACAGAAACACAGAGAGAAACTTGTTCATCTACGCAACAGGACGCAATTGTGTGTATGTGTTCCTGTGTGTGTGTTCCCATGTGTTTGTTCCTGTGTGTGTGTGTTCCCGTGTGTGTGTGTGTGTTCCCGTGTGTGTTTGTGTGTACTCATAGACCAACCAAACCATTCCCAGGGTATGATAGATGATTGATATGGTATGTGGACATGAGTAGGGCTGTGTCTGTCACGAAATTTCATCAGCCGGTGATTGTCATGCAAAAAACTCCTGGTCTCATGGTAATTAACCGTAAATGAACAAACACATTTAGCATCTCAATAAATCCATTATTTATTTTAGACATGTCTAAAGAAACATAACATGAAGAAAAGGTAGTCTATTTCAGAAGAAAAGAATAGCATACTCTAAGTTGTCCTTATGTAAGGTCCTGATCTGGCTATGCCATATGGCTGTGGGCTACACTAGTTCATTTAGCAGACAAGATTTGCTTAGAATTCCATGGCTCCAAACGATTTGAGGGAGTGCACACGTGGCTATTCTGTGAAAAGCTGTTAACAAAGAAATAGGTACTCCTACTGTATATGCTTAATTTTGAGTTATTAATGTAACTTAGTTGTTCTACAAACATTGGGCTATATGTTTGTTTTAAATATTTATATATATATTAACACCCCTTTTTCTCCTAATTTCAATTACGATCTTGTCTCATCACTTAACTCCCCAAAGGGCTCGGGAGAGGGGAAGGTTGAGTCTTGAGTCCTCCAAAATATGACCTGCCAAACCACGAAGCGAGCTGCACCAATGTGTCAGAGGAAACAGCATTCAACTGACGACTGAAGTCAGTCTGCAGGCGCCGAGGAGTCGCTAGAGCACAATTAGCCAAGTAAAGCCCCCATGGCCAAACCCTCCCCTAACGTGGACAACGCTGGGTCAATTGTGTGCCGCGCTATGGGACTCCTGGTCATGTCCAGTTGTCCAGTTGGGATCAAACCCAGGTCTGTAGTGTCACATCAATGATTGCGATGAAGTGCCTTAGGCCACTGCGCCACCCGAGAGGCTGTTGTTTTGGTTTTTAACCTATTGAGTGAAGGGGGCAGTATTTTGATGTTTGGAAGAAAAACATACCCAAATGAAACTGCCTATTTCTCAGGCCCAGAATCTAGAATATGCATATAATTGTCAGATTAGGATAGAAAACAGTCTAAAGTTTCCAAAACTGTCAAAATATTGTCTGTGAGTATAACAGAACTGATATTGCAGGCGAAAACTTGAGGAAAACCCGGAAGTGCTGTTTTTCCTGAAAGCACTCTGTTCCATTGCATGCCTTCCCTCCATTGGGGATAGGGGGCAGCATTTCCACTTTTGGATAAATAGCGTGCACAATTTCAACTCCCTGCTACTCATGCCAAGAATATATTATATGCATATGATTAGTATGTGTGGATAGAAAACACTCTGAAGTTTCTAAAACTGGTTCAATCATGTCTGTGACTATAAGAGAACTTATGTAGCAGGCAAAACCCAGAGGAAAAACTGTTCAGAATTATTATATATTTTTTCCTCTGACCGTTCCCTCAATTGTCTTTGCCAAGGAAAATTTGATAGCGCCCATTTTACAGGTCCTACGACTTCCACAGGATGTCACCAGTCTTTGGAATTGGGTTGAAGTTAATAATTGGTGAAACGAAGAAGAGGCACATCCTGGAACAACGTTACACTGTTGATAGTTACGCAAGAGGGAAAATGGTGCATGTTTTGTTTACTTGCTCTATTGAATACGTCCACAATTTGATCGATTATTAACGTTTAAAAATACCTAAAGTCGTATTACAAAAGTAGTTTGAAATATTTTGGCAAAGTTTATAGGCAACTTTTGAAATGTTTTGTAGTGACGTTGTGTTTTGGAAAGCTGTTTTTTTCCGGGTCAAACCTGCTTTATAAATGGACATTTTGGGTATACATGGACGGAATTAATCGAAAAAAGGACCAATTGTGATGTTTATGGGACATATTGAAGTGCCAACAAAGAAGCTTGTCAAAGGTAATGCATGTTTTATATTTTATTTCAGCGTTTTGTGTAGTGCCTGCTACGCTAGTTCTTATGTTTACAACTGGTTCAGGTGCTTCAGGTGGGTGCATGCTATCAGATAATAGCTTCTCATGCTTTCGCCGAAAAGCATTTTAAAAATCTGACATGTTGGCTGGATTCACAATGAGTGTAGCATGAGCTCTGCTTTCTTTTTTTATGCAGGCTGTAGACACTTCATCAGTCTTTCATTCACAATTTGACAAACCCATGATTATGCCTCGATTTTCCCATCCGTAATGTCAGCTAAAAAAATCCATGCCTTTTGCGGCCAGTGGCCGTTGTGCCTTTGGGCTACATATATTAACTATAATTCCCTTCTCCCTGAGTGCTGCGAGGCACCTTTCACTCAGATGGCTCTCCATCACGTGATCGGGTCTTTCTCATAGGCTACAAGTGAAGACAGACACTTTGTGGACCCAACTGCGCCCGTCCTTATCAAATTCCGAGGTGCATATTGAAGATATTGGAAGAACTGTCCACATTAACTTTGTCAGCCAACAAGATGAGTGGGCCTAACGGACAGCAAAAGCACTAGCCCAGGGGTGTCAAACATACGGCCCGCGGGCCGGAACCGGCCCCCAAGGAGGTTCGATCAGGCCCGCAGGATAATTTGAAAGTGGAAAAAATGCATAAAAGACATGGAATTAATATTTTTAATTCGCTGCAATTCATGGATTATCCGCTAAGGGGCGCACTCTTTCCATCAGAGTAGAAGACAAGCCGCATCACTGAGACAGACTGAAAACAGCAGACGGTATCAATGCGCCATCTGCTGCTTGTTACGACGTTGTTAATACCTTGGTCTCTACCTCTCCGCTACACCCTCATTAGCCAAAATGTCGTTATCCAAACGGAGAAAAGTAGATAAGGAGTGTAGAATTTTCTAAGAAAAATGGACCACGTCCTATTTATTTACAGAGATGCACGGAAAACCTTCGTGCTTGGTGTGTTTGCAACAAGTTTCGGTATTGAAGGAATATAATATTCGACGCCACTACGAGACTCATCACAGCGAAAAATATGACGGCTTGCAAGGACAACTGAGAAGAGATAAGATTAACGAATTGCTGGCGGGTCTGAGGAAACAGCAGTCAACTTTCATCCAGAGCCGAGAAGTCAGTGAAGCAGCGGTAAAAGCCAGCTACCTAATTGCTAGCGAAATAGCATTAGCATCGAAGCCGTATTCCGACGGTGACTTTGTTAAACGATGCATGATGAAGGCGGCTGAACTTGTATGTCCCGAGAAGCGACAAGCTTTTGCCAATATTAGCCTGACGAGGAATACTATAGCAGAGAGGATTTCGAACTATCGGCAGATTTAGACAGTCAATTGAAACAGAGAGTCAAGTCATTTATTGCATTTTCCGTGGCAATTGACGAGAGCACTGACATCACAGACGTGGCCCAACTGGCCATATTTATTCGAGGAGTTGATGAGACATTGACTGTTACTGAAGAGTTTCTTGAGTTGGTGCCAATGATGGACACCACAACAGCTGAGGACATTTTCGGCTCTGTCGTTGCTGCATTGGACAGAGTTGGAGTGGACTGGTCCCGCGCTGTCAGCCTGGCTACAGACGGCGCGCCATCCATGGTCGGAAAGAAAGCAGGTGTCGCGACAAAGTTCAAAGACAAAGTACAAGCCCTTAATGGAGGAGATTGTTTCTGGACATTTCACTGTATTTTGCACCAGGAGGCATTGTGTTGCAAGTCGCTGAAAATGGACCACGTCATGGAGGTGGTTGTTCGCACTGTAAATTTCATCCGGTCCAGAGGTCTGAACCATCGTCAGTTTGACAAACTTCTCAGCGACAGCAACATTACCCACAGCCTGCCATACCACACTGAAGTGAGATGGTTAAGCCGAGGCGCTGTGCTGAGGCATTTCTTTGATCTACGAGAGGAAATCGGACAGTTCATGGAGAAAAAAGGAAAACCGGTGTTGGAATTACAATCTCAGGAATGGCTACGGGACCTTGCATTCTTGGTTGATATTACTGAACACTTGAACAATCTGAACAAAATGTTGCAAGGCCGCAAAATAGTTGTCACACAGTTTTCTGACAACATACATGCATTTAAGTTGAAGCTGACTTTGTGGGAGATGCAACTGGCAAATGGCAACCCTGCTCATTTCCCCTGTCTGAGAGATGTGTGTGTGACCAGACCTGATGCAGACATGAAACGGTACAAAGACAAAATTGCAGGACTACTGCGGGAGTTTGAGAAACGTTTTCAGGTATTTGGTGAACTTGAGACAGAATTTTCAGTTTTTCGCTCACCTTTCACAGTTAAAGCTTCTGATCTGCCGGTCGAAATTCAGCTAGAGATAATTGATTTGCAGTGTGATGCAGATTTGAAGGGCAAATTTGCCTCTGTAGGTCTGGACAGATTTTATCAGTATCTACTACCAGGGTACCCCAAATTAACAGCCCTGGCTGCTAAAATTTTGTGCATGTTTGGGACAACCTACCTTTGTGAACAAATTTTCTCAGTGATGAATATCAATAAAACAAAAATGCGTTCAAGGCTCACAAACAAGCACTTAAATGACATTCTGAAAGTGACAGCTAGTCAGGACATGACACCTGGTGTTGATGCACTTGTACAGGCCAAAAGATGCCAAGTTTCAGGAACAAATACAAGTCCAGACTAGACTAACACCTTTAAAATGCTGCCTTAGATACTGTTTGCATTGAAAGAATACAGCTCTGTGAAGATGAATCCTTACTGTGGTGATTTAAAAAATGTGCACTTTAATGTTAGTCAGCAGCTTCAAAACAAAAGTTGTGTGATGGAATTCTACTGTTCATACAACTCCATAAATTTTCAATTTCGTGGAGCAGTGTAGCAGAGTATGGTATAATTTTAATGGTCCGGCCCACTTGACATCTCCCTAGGCCGTATGTGGCCCACGATGCGAAATGAGTTTGACACCCCTGTGTCAAGTGACTAGCCTATGTCAATCTACTATCCCCCATAGTACAAATGTTGACCTATTCTTATTCTGTGCAAGAAACAGATATTCCAAACACAGTCTGGGACAGTTGTGGGATTCGATAGATCCCAAATTAATACAACCACTATCATCAAAAACCTTTCTACGCAATGAGGCTGATAGAACAGATCGCAATGTTTAGCTTAACCTCTCTTGGGTAGGGGGCAGTATTTTCATGTCCGGATCAAAAGCATGCCCAAAGTAAACGGCCTGTTACTCAGGCCCAGAAGCTAGGATATGCATATAATTGGTAGATTTGGATGGAAAACTGTTCTAAAACTGTTAAAATAATGTTTGTGAGTATAACAGAACTGATATGATAGGCTAAACCCAGAGAACAAACCATTCCCCCAAAACAAATGTTCAGCCTACCACTGTTTTCAATGGCTGTCACTTTATTATAAGGTGTAATCCTCCCAGATTGCAGTTCCTAGAGCTTCCACTAGATGTCAACAGTCTTTAGAAAGAGTTTCATGCTATTTTTTTGACAAATTTGCCCGAAATGGTAGTTTTTCAATGTGCCTCCAATTTTGGTTGTAGTGTTTCCAAGCGCATGAATGAGAGTGCGTTCTTTTGTATTTTTCTCAGGTAAAGACAATAATGATTCTCCTTCTTAAAATGTTGATAAACTATTAGGCTATTTCTTCACATTATATGCGACGCATTGCGCACACGCAGTAGGCTATATGCGTGAATGTTCAATTAGCGGAAAACACATTTATCAGAAGTGGCCACAAATGCAATGATTCAGGTAATGCTTTTGTTTTATCGGTGCATTTTAATTAAGAAAATATTGTTTCCCAAACTTGAAACTCACGCAGTGATTATGTATGCCAGTTAGACTCTACATCCCTTGTAAAGCGGATTAAAGTGCTTATTTTTAGTAATGTTTTGGCCACTTTAGTTGTGAGACAGATCTTATCAAAACATATAGGCCTATGGGCTAGGCTACATGAGGTGTGTGACTATGATTAGAGAAAAAAATAAGTGACAAGCTAATATTGTCATCCATCAGACTATTCTTGATTTAATCTTGTCTTTACATATACTAAACAATATATGTGTGAAATTTCTTTTCATTTCAAATTGACCATTATCATGCACCTGTCTCGAAACAGGGGAAGGGAAAAAATACATGTCATCAATACACTTCAAAAGCGAATGGAGGATGCGTTTCCCATGGTTCATTTTCATGCCAGCCAGGTAGGCTAAACTCCTGTTGTAGAGACAATCAACATACTTAATTTTAGGAAAGTTGAGAAATAAATATAGTAGGCCTAAACTATAGAAAGTTGATGGGCTCCTCCTCTTTTTAAGAGGCCATAACTCTGTGTTCTCACGCAATTGCGCAGGGACTGCGAGACTAGTCAGGATCGAGGGAAAGATGAACGGAGCAAAGTACAGAGAGATCCTATATGAAAACCTACTCCAGAGTACTCAGGACCTCGGACTGGGGCGAAGGTTAATCTTCCAACAGGATAATGACCCTAAGCACACAGCCAATACAATGCTTTGGGACAAGTCTCTGAATGCACTAGAGTGACCCAACCAGAGCCCGGACTTGAACCCGATCTAACATCTCTGGAGAGACCTGAAAAATAGCTGTACTGAAACACTCCTCATCCAACCTGACTGAGCTTGAGAGGACCTGCAGAGAAGAATGGGAGAATGGGAGAAACTCTCCAAATACAGTTTCTGTGATAATCTGGTAGCGTTATACCTCAAGAAGACTTGAGGCTGTAATCGCTCCCAAAGATGTTTCAACAAGGGTCTGTAAAGGGTCTGAATACTTACGTAAATGTGATATTTTTCCTCATTTTGTTACGTTACAGCCTTATTCTAAAATGGATTAAATGTTTTTTTAAATCCTCATCAATCTACACACAAAACCCCATAATCACAAAGCAAAACCTTTTTTTTGTGCAAATTTATTATAATTAAAAAACATAAATATCTTATTTACGTAGGTATTCAGACCCTTTGCTATGAGACTCGAAATTGAGCTCAGGTGCATCCTGTTTCCATTGATCATCCTTGAGATGTTTCTACAACTTCATTTGAGTCCACCTGTGTTAAATTCAATTGATTGGATATGATTTGGAAAGGCACACAATTGTCTATGTAAGGTCTTACAGTTGACAGTGCATATCAGAGCAAAAACAAAGCCATGAGGTCGAAGAAAGCTCTGAAACAGGATTGTGTCGAGACACAGATCTGGGAAAGGGTACCAAACAATTTATGCAGCGTTGAAGGTTTGTGATATCCTGGGTTGACTTCTCCTAGAAGGTTTAAGGGTTAGAAGGTTAAGGGTTAAGGTTTGGATAAGATACAAATATTAAGTTTAAGAACTCATTACGAATGGTTAATGTAAGGATTAAGCTTTAGGATAGAGTAAAAAAAAGTATTGCACAGGGATCGAACATGCAACCTACAGGAACTCAAGTCCCTTTGTTCACCTGACATAGAATTCCTTACAAATCAAATGCGGACCACATTATCTACCAAAATAATTATCTTTGATTATAATCGCAGCCGTGTAAATCCCCCCAAGCAGACACCTCGATGGCCCTGATATAACTTTATATCCTAGATTTTGGGCCTGAGAAACAGGCAGTTTACTTTGGGCATGCTTGTCATTCAGACGTCAAATTACTGCCCCCTAGCCCAAAGAGGTTTTAACAAAGCTAGTTAATCTGAAAACAAGGCTCCCTAAATTTGATCAGCATTTCAAATACGCGACCCGGGCTGGCAGCATTCTGGATCATTGCTACTCTAACTTCCACGACGCATACAAAGCCCTCCCTCGCCCTCCCTCTGCTCCCAGCCTATAGACAGAAACTAAATAGGAAATGTCCGTGCTCAGGTCTGTTCAACGCTGGTTCGACCAATCTGATTCCATCCTTCAAGATTGCTTCGATCACGTGGACTGGGATATGTTCCGGATAGCCTTCAGACAACATCATTGATGTATACGCCAATTCGGTGGGCAAGTTTATTAGCAAGTGCATCTGTGATGTTGTACCCACAGTGACTATTAAAACCTTCCCCTACCAGAAATCGTGGATTGATGGCAGCATTCACGCAAAACTGAAAGCATAAACCACTGCTTTTAATCATGGCAAGGCATCCGGAAACATGACCGAATACAAACAGTGTAGCTTTTACCTCCGCAGGGAATTAAACAAGCAAAGCGTCAGTAGAGAGACAAAGTAGAGTCACAATATCCCAGTCCACATGATCGAAGCAATCTTGAACACTCAAACTTTTACAGATGCAGTCGAGAGCATCCTGGTACGGCAACTGCTCCTCCCACAACCGTAAGGCTCTCCAGAGGATAGTGAGGTCTGCACAATGCATCACCGGGGGCAAACTACCTGCCCTCCAGGACATCTACACCACCCGATGTCACAGAGAAGACAAATAGATCATCAAGGACAATAACCACCTGAGCCACTGCCTGTTCACATCGTTATCATCCAGAAGGTGAGGTCAGTACAGGTGCATCAAAGCAGGGACCGAGAGACTGAAAAACAGCTTCTATCTCAAGGCCATCAGACTGTTAAATAGCCATCACTAACATTGAGAAGCTGCTGCCAGCATACTGACTCAAATCTCTAGGCACTTTAATAATTAAAAATTGGATGTAATAAATGTATCACTAGTCACTTTAAACAATGCCATATATATATATATATATATATGTTTACATAACCTACATTACTCATCTCATATGTTTATACTGTACTCTATATATCTGCATATCTTGCCTATGCCGCACAACCATCGCTGATCCATATATTTATATGTACATACATTTTCATTCCTTTACACCTGTGTGTATCAGGGAGTTGTTGTGAAATTGTTAGATCGGAACTAGAAGCACAAGCATTTCGCTACACTCGCATTAACATCTGCTAACCATGTGTATGTGGCCAAGCCTACTTGACAGTAATAGGAGTCTGTTTCGTAAATAGTAGCAGGTTTTGAAGGCATTTCCAGACGTCCTCAGGACATAGATAGACGTCCAATTTCTAAATCACTCGAGTGATATACCTGCTACATCAACCGAACCCTTCATTATTTATAAGCTAAATGACTATCGATGTGGTGGATGAACACTTCTCACTCTGAATGAACTCTCTGCCCTCTGAGGACACTAAGGCCTATTACTGTCCATAATATTTTCACTATCGACATGTTCACTGTTAATGTTGTTTGCATTGAATTCATCTCTGTAAGACCCTGAGGAGACGGGGGATATTAAAACTTCTCCTTGGATCAACACTATCTGGGGATTTCTAAGGTAGAGATGGGGAGAGAGGATAGGTGCGTCCCTTTACAGTCTGTGCTCGGGCCAGAGAGTTTGGTTGAAGTAATAACCCTGGAAATCTAATATTGTGGCGGGGGCTGTCCCGACAGAGCAGAACGGATGAAACACAGAGCAGAGGAAAGGCATGCACTGCACGCTCTCACACATTCATACCCTCATGGAAAACCACATGATTTCATGTGGAAAATCTCATGACATTTCCACATGTTTTGCACATGTGAAATCTAGTGTTTTTGGAACACTTCACATATGATTTTGGTATTTCACATTAAGTTTTCCATGTGATCACATAACCTTGGTGATGCCCTTCAAACACAAATGAGTGATTATGATACCACACAGTGCGTTAAAGTAAAGCATTTCCAATTTACATATTTGACATACATTGTTTACGTTTTTTTAATGCAGTAAATATTAGTCAACGGGTCCTTACCTGGAATTTGAACTCACAACCTCTTGGTTCATGACATTCTGCACTTTCTGCTATGCCACCAAGTCTGTATCAGTAACTGATTTCACCTATATTCCTAAACGTTCGACTTCAAAGTAAATATAATGTTTGTTAAAAGTACACTCAAGAAAAACAATTATAGCGATTCAGGAGTAATATTAAAACCGAATAATATGCCCCACCAACATTAGACAACTATACAGAAAACCCTCAAATTGCTGAAATAAGTCAATGAAATCAATGATGAGAGAATAGTCAGAATAACTAATAACAAAAAAAAGCAGTGCAGATGGCACTTGTTCTAAATGTAGAGATCTATTATAGGTAATGAATGTTTAGGGCTGTGCTAAAGTCTCTGTGGCACAGCAGAGTGAATCTCAAATCCTGAGGTTGTGAGATCAAATCCCAGGTGGTGTCATATTTTAGCTAAAGAGTGATAACACATAAAAAAATTAATGTGTCACGTAAAGTGTTCCAAAAACATGCATGTGAAATCATGTGGGTCAACATATGATAACATGAAACTAAATTGTTAGCCAATGTTGGTAAGTTTTACAGTACATTTCTACAGTAATAGGATACTGTATTAGTGTTTGCTATATATTTCCATCATTCGCAATGAACGTGGGTACTTTTTGGCCAGTCCTGCAAATTAACTTGGCATGCCTCACTTGCAATTGCATTTAAGCGTATAGGATAATTTAGCAGTGCTTATGGCAAGAACTATAAAAATAAAATAAAAATCCTGTAATTTTAGTGAGTTAACAGATACTGAGTTTAGGTGAAAATAGTGGAAACACCTTTCATGTATTTCTAAAGCTGAACTGTATTTTGTCAGAAATATAGTGTAGAAAAGACCCATGGAGTTGGTGGAATAATCCTTTAATTCATTGCGATTTACTCGGCTGGGCCAGGGGCGTTTAATTAGGTCAGGTGGAAATGTCCGACAGATCTCAACTCCATAAAAGGAGGAAATCGCCATCGCCTGATCTCGCTGCTTTCTCTTCCTTAACTCCATCTGATCCAGAAGTTCTGTGCGTCCATGAATCCACGTAAGTCCACCGACTCTGTTACCTTTCTGAACTATCTGTTGCGATCCGGAGATGGGCCATCAGTTATTGTTAATAGTTATTACCACGGAGCGCAGCTTGGAGCGCAGCTTCAAACATATTGTGTAATGTGAATTGTCAATGATCACGGCCCTACGGCTCCTCATAGGCCAATTATGCAATCGATATGGTTCATGTGTATTGAAATTAATTATATGGACACATGAAGACAATTGAAAGAGTGAAATGAGAAACGTCATTGTTTGCTAACTGATTGACTTTGATAATGGGGATAATAGATTGTATTGTATTCACTGTTTGTATTCTTTCATGATTTATGACAAATAGTTACGAGCCTAAATGACTCGCGGATGATTACTATTGACTTCTTAATGAACTGGACTGTTGAATTCCCTAAATTATGTTAATAATGAATGATATGATTTGATCTTTGATTATGAATTTGATTGGATACATGTTGTTTGTTTCCTTTGTGATGCAGCACAGACTACTCAGTAAATATACCACTTTATGATTAAAGGAATTCCTGCCTCAGTCTCATCCATTCCTCTGTCACCTGACACGTGACCACCTGTTCTCCTTCACTGTCAGTCGTCCTACCTGTCCAGCTACCCACACAGATTCCACTAATCTTTCATATAGAACAACAAACGGCATTCAGGAGATACACAGAAATTACAATTCTAACTCAACTATTTTCAATACAGGAATATTAGGAATTTGGTAACTTTTGTAATGGAATTGACCTCAACATTGGTTAGCACACTTTGGACGTAACCACATCTGGAATTAGAACTCACTAAGATGTCATCAACCTGAATTTCTTGCTTCGCCACCAGGTTTTTTTTTTTTAGGGGATAGACCCGCTTTAACATTGCAGATAGATTGTGGCTTCCATCAATGTAAGAGAGAATAAAGTAGACGGCACGGGTCAACATTTTTATTTATGACCCTGTGTTCATGATGACGTGTACATGTCCAAATATGGGCCTCGGCCAGGCCATCCTGTTCCTGTGGTCACGTGTTAGAGGGTGTGTTGTTTTATATCTATATTGCATCCTTTGAAGTTGTCATGCTGATTGATGTCTATGGACCTGGTTGAACTGGGGGGGTTCAGTGTTTGAACTTTTGAAAGTGTATGGCCCCCCACCCCCAGTTTTATTGCCCTTATGGTTGTTATCTGATGAAGCAGGAATGTCCGGGGTATTGGCTGTGGCAGACTCATTATAAATAAAAGTCCAGAACAAGGCATGCGACCCCAGAACAGTAAACAAGATTTTTAAACATGGATTTTGTGATCAGTGGCAAAACTGTGATGACTGTAACAACGGAAGCAGGACCGCGGCTGAAACATAGAGAAAGGGCCAAGTATAATGCCGCAATATACGATGCTCCAAAAAAGAGGTTTATAAGTGTGTATAGAACCCAGATACCGCCCGCAACTGCGCTGAAAGATCAAGTGCTGATGTCTAATGGACAGCAATGGGGGTATCTGTTTGATTACTTGGCCTGTAGCGTGAACCTCTATACGGTAGCCGAAGGAGAAGAATATACTGACCAGACATTAGGAGTGGACTATGGGGTTGAAGACTGGACGGTTTTTCGCCAGGTTTTGTGTCCCGAACTGAGACTTATCACCAAGGGGTATAGCTTGTTCACAGGCTACGAGACCCATTGGGAAGGTACCCCTGACTCCTCAGGAATAGTATTTCACAAAATACAAAGAAAGAATGGACTTCCATGTGGCTGCGTGGAGTTCTATATTAGCAACGAGGAAATCCACAACCAAAACATTCATGATGGAGATTTTAGGTTGCACATGATTATTCCTTTTAAAAGTTGGGATTTAATGGAATTGAAAATGTTGGAGTTGTTGGACGTTCTGTTTGTACAGAGCCAACAGCGACAGAGCATTGTTCGGCTAAAGAAGTGCATAATATATACGAATCCCGAGGATTATGATTCAAAGGAGCCCCAAGAAGGTACATCGTCAGAAAGGTCACCCCCCGAAGAAAACTAAGTACGTGGCTGCGTTAACCACGCCCTGATACCCAGAGGGCTGGTTCAACAATAAAAGGAGGGTCCTTAAAACCTACAGTTCTTCACTTACGCGTTAACCATGGATATTCCTAGGATTGTATGCCTCGCAGCCCAACATTCTACTCCCCCCTGGCAAGACCCACGACACCCCCTACATGTACACAGCCTGAGGACTTGTTTGATGGGGTGGTCAGTACTATTTTTGTGGACACCATCAAGGCCTCTGTAGCCACGCTTTTAGACGTGGTGATTGGAGAGTATATACGAGAAAAATGCATCGGTTGTGAGATCAATCACCCCAGCCAGCTCAGGCATCCTTGCCTATACGACCCCCCAAGATACTACTACTTCAACCATTTTGAGGCGCTGGTGAAAAGACTTTGGTCCTGCAGGTTTATACCATCGCTAGTCAGAGCCCTGGAGTCTATGGGTCTTGTGCCGTCTTTCTCCAGAGTTTACGGGGTAACCAAGGCTTTCCTACATGAACTGAAGGAAGCGATCTACATCCACGAGAAACTCTAAGATATCCGACACACCCTGGTGGACGACAACAAATACAGGAAAGCTGTGGTGGCTGATGTGATGACTTTCTGGCTCAATAAACCCCAAGAGACCGAGTGACATTTTGTTATTTAGATGTAAAGCACTGGGTAACTATGTGTATACGATGTTAGAGAGAATAAATAAAACATTTATTTTGAGAGAACTTACAAATGTTATGCATCAAATTATTGAAAATAAAGTGAACAATGTATTGTTCTACACAACCCACAATTCCTGAACTATTCTAGAGCGTGTGCTGAAAATGGAACAAATCATGAATCATGTACGACATGCGGGCGAGAGTCTACAATGGACACAATTGGTATCCCGTCTTGGGGATGATTCTGAAGAACTAGAAACAACCTTGTCTAAGATTTTACTTTATTTGTTTGAAACACCATTTAATTGTAACATGAATCATATTTGTTGTTTATATACTTGTATAGCGGATGTGTGTTTTAAAAATTCAGCGACACCAGCCTGTTAATCTAAACCAAATATACAGGGTGTTGCATGATGTGATCATTGAGAAAACAGGGACATGTATCCTGCAACGAATTCTGAATTGTCTGTATATGTAATACATGTTTTCTTGAAAATAAAAATCCCGAAAATGAAATGTTGTCGTTATTTGAAAGTGGCTCATTAACGTTATTGTACCTCAGAGAGGCAAGAAGGATGGCAGAGCAGATGTTGAAAAACATTTATTATAATCCCTCTAACCCTGGGTCTTATAGGGTAAGGAACGTTTACAGCGAGCTATAGCCGAAGAAACAGGTAGCCGGTTAAGCGACGCTAAAGTGAATGAGTGGTTATCAGAGCAGGATGCGCACTCTACATAAACCTGTAAGAAAGCCATTTCCAATAAATAGAGATTTTCTACCCAACCATTGTCCCAATTTCAGGCGGATCTATGTGACATGCAGGCCCTTGCAGATATAAATGATGGAAATCGCTACATGCTAACGGTTATAGATATTTTCTCTAAAAAGGCTTTTGTCGGGGTCTTAAAAAATAAGAGCGGGCAGAGGTGACCCGGGCCTTTGACTCTATCTTGAAGGAAGGAGGAGTCCCCAAGAAAGTGCAGACTGATGGCGGAAAATATTTTTTTAATAATACTTTTCAGAAACTCATGAAGAAGCACAATATAGTACATTTTGCTACAGGCTTGAATTTGAAAGCTTCAGTTGTTGAACGCTTTAACAGAACTCTGAAGGAGCGGATATTGCGCTATTTTGCAGCTCACAACACGCATAGATATATCGATATAGTTCAAGATTTAGTAATGGGGTACAACAATAGTTACCATAAGAGTATACGAATGAAACCCTCCGAGGTCTCTTCTGAAAACTCTTTTCAAGTCTTTAAAAATCTGTATGGTTTGTTCCCCCTTCGATGTAAGAAAAAAATACATTTTAAATTCATTGTGGGGGACTTGGTGCGTATATCCAAGTTGAGGGGTGTTTTCAACAAAAAATATGAGTAAGGCTACAGCGATGAGGTGTTCACGATTACTGAATGTCTGCCGCGCATACCCCAGGTCTACAAATTAAAAGATTATGACGGGGAACTTATAGCGGGATCTTTTTATGAGAAGGAATTACAGAAGGTACAGTTGGGTAAAGACAAAGTATTTCACGTGGAGGAGATTCTAGATCAAAAGAGAGAAAAGGGTAAAAAATGGGTGCTGGTCCGCTGGAAAAACTGGCCCCAAAAGTTCAACAGTTGGGTATTAGAGCACGATGTGGTGGAGGCAACGGGGGTTAATTAAAACCCACATGCATGATAAAATGCATCATCATTCGCATGTACACAGGAGTGCATCATGGAACACAGCGGCTTCTACCTGACTCTCCCCAGTAAATGCTTCCGCACATATATATCGTAATAATCAGAGTTCGAATTATACAACCAATTTTCCAAAGCCTATAGAGTTATCAGAGGCCTGGGAAGTAGGTCTCATCGAGATTACATACCCCCATAGCTGGATAAGGACCGTGATTTTTATTGCAAAAAGATCGGAACCTGCAAAACTTATTAAGGTTAAAAAAGGGTTCCATTGAACCGTCGACAGGATCGTCTCCGAGTTGAATGAACGCCTATCACTGAACAATATGGAAATATTCCTGATGTACAACCCTATACATAAACGTGTACAAATCTAAGGAGATGCTGCCTGGGGAATAAAGACCAGCGGTAATTTAGTCTACATGTTGGATGGTTCCCAATAAATGGACGTATGTAAAAGATAAATTATTCTCATTCCCCGTGGATATACATGCAGGATTTTACAACATATTTGTGTATACCGACATCATATCCTATCAAAGTGTCGGGGACAACTGTGTGCCACTCCTGAGAACGGTTCATATAGACGGAAAGGATGGGGACAGAGTCACAGTCACCTACGACAAGCCACACTACGTACCTGTAAGCAAGAAATATATTGAAAACATTCTTGTTGAGCTTAAAACGGATCAGAACGAAAAACATTGAATTTACTTATGGTAAAACGATTGTGACTTTAGACTCACCAAAACCTCTCTACACACATAATATTAGTATTATATATTTTATATACATAATACAAATAAATTAAAAAGGGTTATGGAACACCGACATCTCGACCCTAAAAGGTATGTCTCATACTATGTTGATCAAGTGGGTAATGGGTTACCCGGCTGTTATGGATCCCCAACCATGTACGGTTCGGAGATAGGAGGTATATTTCGTAACCTCTTTAGGATGGTTTTACCGTTTATGAAGCGAGGCCTCAGCATAGCCAAACCGCATTTAAAATCAGCAGCAAAAAATATAGTAAGTGAGGTTGTAGCCAATGCTATGACGAGAAGGGCCTCACCAGATGTTGAGCGTCAAGAAGGCTCGGGGCTCATGATGTTGTCTCGAAGATCAAAAAAGAGACCTCAGGGTATAAGGCGCAGGCTTGCGCCTAAAAAACGGATGTTAACGGTTAAAATAAACTGTTAGTAAAAGACGGGGTAAAGTGAGGAGGTCTGGACCAAAAACGGTAAAAAGAATACTCGGAAGTATTTTCTAAAAGAACAAGCACAATGGCTCTTTTACACCGCATGTCCTCTGAAGCTATAAAGACAGAGCTCGATCTTTTCACGGCCCCCTTAACCCAACATTCAGCAGAGAGGTCCAGTTATGTGGAGATAGCCCCACTCTCTGCCATTACAGACAACGGTCCCATAGAGTTTTTCATACCAGGCCACGGTGACAACTATCTGGACCTCAACAACACCTTGATGCATTTGCGTCTAAAAGTGACCAAAAGAGATGGTACTAATATTGCAAACGATGCCAAAGTGAGTCTCATTAATTACCCAGTGGCCACCATCTTCTCCTAAGTGGATGTGACTTTGGGTGAACGTCTAATCAGTCAAAGCAGTGCCACATACCCATATAGGACCATCATGGAGTGCTTACTCAACTACTCTGAAGACACTCTCAAGACCCAATTCAGCGCCGGGCTGTTTAGCAAGGATACTGCAGGAGTCTCTATGGAATCGACAGACCCATCCACCGGTGCAAACAAAGGACTGGAGGCACGGGCTCGCTACTGTGCCGAATCTCGAGAGTTTCATCTGCTAGGCCCTATACACTCTGACATTTTCTTTCAAGAACGATTACTCTTAAATGCGGTTGATTTAAGACTAAAATTAACCAGGGCCAAGGATGAGTTTTGCCTAATGTCTGCCCAGGACGGGGACTTTAGTTTAAAAGTGTTGGGGGCCACGCTTTTTATTTAAAAAGTATCGGTATCTCCGGCAGTTCGTCTGGGTCACTCACAGGCTTTGATGAAAGGAAATGCCCTTTACCCTCTCCAAATAATTACCATGAAAACCTTTAGCATACCTGTGGGCAGCAGAATCTCCCGTCAGGCAAAAGCGTTTCTAGGCCCTTTACCACGATACGTGGTTATAGGTTTGGTTGATCACGCCTCTAATACGGGCAGCTTAAATAAAAACCCATTTAATTTTCAACACTTCAATGCATAGTATGTAGCTCTGTGTCAGGATGGACATCAGGTCCCTGCTAAGGCTTTCCAACCGCAATTTAATAACAACATATCTGTGCGAGAATTTTACAATCTATTCCTGGCTACCAGGAGGCATCTAAAGATCTCTCTTTACCTATCGACAGAAATGATTTTGCAAAGGGTTACACAATGTATGCTTTCAATTTATCACCTGATGATGACACCTCAGGAAATCTTTCGGTGGTGTCCCAAGGTAACCTCAGGCTGGAAATGCGTTTCCGTACACCTTTAGCCTGTACCGTTAGCATGATTGTTTATGCCTGCTCTGATTCAATCTTGGAAGTGAATAGCCGAAGACAGGTTTTAGTAGATTATTATTAAGGATCGTTGAGCAAAGACATGAATACCCAAAAGTTGGAAGGGCTCATGAGCCGACTGATTGGAAAACAATTTTGTGGAGTGTTGGCTTGTGATGAATTACCTATGGAGAAATGGACGGAGCGGCCTGCCATGTTTGTTGTCAATACCCATCCTAAAAACATGCCGGGTGAACATTGGCTAGCTGTGACCTTAGAAGAGGAAGGAGGAAGAAAAATCTCAACTTTTTTTGATTCCTATGGTTTCCCACCCGGTTTTTCACATTTCCCCAAATCTATTAAAGAATATTTGACCAAAAATGGCTCAAAGATATACTACAACATCAAACAAGTGCAAGATAACCTTTCCACTACATGCGGTCACCACTGTGTATTCTACCTATGCCAAAGAGCCCGGGGAGTTTCTTTTGAAGATGTTATGTCTCTTTATAAGGATGATTTAAGAAGTAATGATAATGTTGTAGCTTGTTTTGTTAGAAAATATCAAAAGTGTTCAAATGTGTATCCTTTAAGACTGTGTAATCAAGGCGTATGCTCACGTCAAATGTTTCAAGAATGCCACAAATGTTAAATTGCTTAATTTTTCAAATAACATTTATTGAATTTAATCAAAGTCATTCAAAAGTCTAACCACCCAGAGAGATCGGGATTAGGGAAAGGTCCGGAGGCGTTCAGGGGGGTAAATGGGTTATCATTCATTTCATAGGGATGCGGGGTTGTTGGGGCATCTTTAGGGGTGCTGTATCTCGTTGAAGGTTTTTGTTTTAAAGAGTGAATGTGTTGACGAAGTTTATAGTTGGGTACACCCGAGAGGGGAATGTTGAGGATGGCCAGGGCCTTAAGAAACTGAAGCCACCCTGGAGGTCTTCTGTCATCAGCAACCTTGTGGGACGATGTGGTACTTTTAAGCAAGTCAAGCATATGTGAACCCTTGACAACAGAACCCTGAAGGATAAACTCTCCTTTTTCGTTCCAAGTAGCGGCCCCATTTGAGTCTTTTATCTTGTTCATAATGTATCTAACATTTTTCCTGTTATGTGCCGTAACATGGGTTAACAAGTCATGCATAACTTTATCTTCAACAGGCATTTGATCTTCAGACGGTAAGCTCGCAGGTACAGGCATTACAGGGGCTTGGCTCTCGCTAGGCTCGTCATCTTTTAAAGGGTCCGGTAGGGAAATAGTTAAATGGCCGGTCTCTCTCTCCCCTTGTTTCACCAAGGCCAAATACCTTTGCAAGAGGTTTGTGTATTTTTGGACCTTATCATAGGGGTTCAATCCTTTTTTATTCAAAATATCCTTCATGGCCATATCCAAATCATTTTCCGCTGTTTGTCTGATATTTTCAGGACCCTGCACTTGTTTTTTAAGTCTATCCAACTCTTGTTGTGGCACCAGATACATTTTATTGGCCATCACCCTCTGTGTTCAACCCCCATGTCTGGCAGCAATAAGGCTGGTGATGAAGGGCACGGCTATACTTAGTAAAGGTAGAATAAAACCGCCAGACTGTTGTATGCTATGTCTTTTCTTTTGAAGACTGACCCTTTTATTGGCAAAGAGTTTGATCGCGGTCTTTTGTCTCTTTCATTTTTTCAATTGGGTCAGGGTGAGTGGAATGCGTCCTTTGAGAAGATTCAAAGCAATCTCACATAGGGATAATATGAGATCTGCAGAACAGTGACCCAAGATGGCCTTCCGTTCATTAGCTGTAGCCCCAACTAGGCTTCTCAAGAGGGGCAGTTTTCTTTTTAAACGCAGAGACATAGCGGTTACTTTTTAGGAATGTACGTAGCCGGCCACTCCCACAGGAACAGACCTGTTCGTAGCCTCAGGTGTTCTGGAGTATTTGCTTTTAAATCCACGATTAAATAAGAAAATGGCGCTTTGGTAGCGTCCTCGTAGCTTTCCATGAAGTAGGATTTCCTTCCCGGGTACATCTGCTGAGCTAGAGTGTTAATTTGTACAAAACAAAACCATGTAATTGGCGTTCAAACTGATGGTGCGGCTATTTTTACCTTGGTGAAACACATTCTGCACCAAGTAAAGCACGGACAGGTTTCTATGATGAGTATATTGGGTAAACACTCGGGCAATTTCGGGATGTTCGCTACCTGCAAATAGCATATCGTCCAAAACCAGCAGATTGTTTTTATGAGGTAAAAGTTCATCATCAGACAGGGATTCAGGTATTCCTTCAACAAACTTGATTTTTATTTTATTTTATTGTCTTCAACAATTCATCATACAGAGGTTGATAACAAGAATAACACCACACAACATTATCAGGCTTTTGAGAACACATGTTCAGAATTCTCTAAAATACTTTTTACAAAACAAGTTTTACCACTATTATACGGCCCTGCGATTAAGGCTGAAAATGGTAGTTGCAACCAACCTTCTACCGCAGTCATTATATCTTAAGCTTTAATGACACATTGCGGCTTGTAGCATAAGTCAGTAGCCAAAGGGCAATGTGGTCCCGTCAGGCAAAAGCAGTCTCTTGTCATAGACTACCCTGAATCTTTTAGTAAGTGGGTCATTCCTCAGATGGAAGCCCTTTTTATCCCTAACAATCTTTTTGTAGGAGCTCAAAATCTCCAAGTCACTATTCCTGTCATTTATGAACCCCTCGACCAAGCCTGTGATTGATTCCAAGTTTACACGCGGGGCATTTTCATAGTTTTGAGTAACGCCTTTGGCTTTCAACACCACGTGATTCTTTTTAGTCCTAAAAGCATAGCTTTTGGGACCACAGGAGGACCATTCTGTGATATGGTCACCCTCTTCGAGTTCACTCGTTAAGCTACCCAGATAGTTGCTGAGTGGGGGGCTCCAATCCCCCTGTTTGCTTACATAGACCACAGAGTCTGTGTCGTGGTAAAGAACCCGCCTCTGAAGCTGCTTCATGAGCGTGTACAGTTCAAGTCGGCCACAGGCCGTGGTAAATGCTGCAAGAAACACATTTACATTACCCGGGGGTAGAACCCACTTCTTGTTATGGCGCCATTGCACCAGGGCAATGTCTTGACTCAAGAATGAAAAAAATGAAATTTCGTATTGATCCGAAAAAAATAAAAAATTCCAAAAATTCTTTGGTGCCTTTAATAATCGACGTTGTTAGCATATTACATCTCTGCGATAATTTGCCCCAAAGCGAATTTAAGTACAATTTCGACACATTTCGTTTGGTTTTGTTGACCTCTATTCTGTCAGGGTCAAGAATTATGCCTTCTCTGTCGTGATAGTCTTGAATGTACCTGTCTTTGCTCTCTTGATCTGTGACCGATGCAGGATAGCCTGAAGCCATTTGCTTGCATCTCAAGAAGGTCTTGATGTACTCTTTAAACAGTGTCTGATTTCTTGGAAAAGTTCCACACTTCAAAGATTTTGGCCACACGATACCCAATCTCTAAAGCCTTAGAGAATTCAACTGTGACCCAAACCCCTGTCAGGGCTCTTTCTTGATCTGAGTGATCACATGGGGTTTGCTGTTTGTTTTCACTGCAGGTGCGACAAAGGGGAAAGAAAGGTTTTCCTTGAGGGCCCCTGTAAGGCAAAACTGGTATAAACAAACCCCTAGGAGGGTAGACAGTTGCTTTGATCAGACCAAAATAGTTTTGAGGTAAGTCAAAATCGCAATGAAAAATTTCCCGATGCCCCATAGGATAGCATGAGGAACTCATTACATGAGGATAAAGGGATGTAAAATCTACATATCCTATTGTCTCGTCGGGTTGCGCTACATACCGCAAGGTCAAAGCATTGGTGCGGCCTCCATACAAGGCCTGTTGTGGTTCCAGGGGTTCTGGTGTGTCATAGCTGGAAAGGAAGGCTTGAACATGAGGATCAGACTTTTTGAGGGCGGCCCATTCGTGCTCCCACAAAACCTCCACTTTTAGCCCGTAAGTAGCCTGTAAAGAATCCAATTTGTCTTGAAACTCTTGGTACATTTCTCCAAAAGTCTTTTGGGTTAGGACACACATGGCCTGGGGCACAAAGCAAGATTTACAACCGTGGAAGAAACAACCGTTGTACTCATACGCGGTCTCAACCCCGTCAATCTGGGTGTATCCATCTACATGGTAAGAGCCAAATGCCTTCTCCCCCCGATTCAAAGCATGTTGAATAAAAATGTCTTTATCCTTGGCCATATGCTCCAACCATTGAATGGACCCACTAGAGTATGACCTGAATTGGCGTCGGTAGTTGTCAGGCGAGGGGATTGCTATAGAGGATGCTGATGCAATAGTTGTACAACTCCAGGGGTCAATGCCTGCATCTTTGATTACCTCTTCTCTGAATCTGAGGCATCCTTCACGAAGTATAACCACATCATTGTCACAGTATGGTTCCATCTCTTTATGGAAATCAAAGGTGCCATGTCTTACTGTGTCGTACCACGTCATGAATCTCTCACGCTCTTTGGGAAACATTTGATCACACCCGTACATTTCTGGGCTGGGATATGATCCGACATAATGTAGATTCTCCTCAGATGTGAAGAAGTGGGGGAACCAGCCTTTCACAGAGTTTTCAAAACCCAAGGCCTCTTGCATTTGAGCCAATCTCATGGGTAACCAGCTTAAACTGTCAATGTATCTCTGGTTGAAGGCTGGGTCTACAAAACACAAGATTTTACTACCTTGAGCTATGACACTGGGTGCCACGCCTTGCTGTATCAAGGGGTTCAGAAGAAGGTAAGAGTCGTAGGCTCTAGCATTGTGCGCTATAAACGTGAAGTTTCTGTACTGGGGTTTTCTAAAGTGTTTTAGAACGAGCAGTGCACAATTGGATCCCTCTGCCGACCACTTTTCACCCTTGAAAGTCATGGTAGATACAAAAATAGGTAAATGAACCTGATTCATTTGCTGATTTGTCTCAAAATCATAGAACACATATTTCTCTGAATGTTCATCTTCAGCCAAAGGCTGAATATAACACTCGTGTGGCACTTCTTGAACCACTTCAGCTTCTCTGCTTTTCAAAGGCCCTTTACAGATTGGACAATGTATGATTCCACACACATGTGGTTTAGGGCTATCTATTTTAAGGTTGTAATTGCAATGACATTTTGGGCATTTCTTGTTAATATCACAACTGCTTACAGATTTACATGCCTTGGTGTGCCATGTTTAAATTTTGTGTTTTTCGTAACAGTAGGTCGAATGACATGTGCGGTGGCAATCCTCACAGGGTGTCAAATTTAAGGGTTGCATTGGGCAATCTGCATCCTGACATACTGAACAGTTATAACAGCACGGGTGCCCCCCCTTTCGGGTGTAGCTGGTATGGCAGGATGGACACCCATATGGTGCCCCTATGAACGCCGTGAAGTTGGTAACAGCGTACTAATGTTCGTTTTGCAGAATCCAGAATCTGAGGATGCGGTTGGGGGTTGTTTTGGAACTTCAAGAGAGCTGCATTAGCTCTACTGTGGTACCAAACCACAATCTTGATATTCAGAAAGTTTTCAAATTTGACTATGTCAGAGAAAGCCACAGCATCCTGTATACCGAGACCCACGGCCGTTTGGAGCTCTCTAGCCTTTTGCAATGCCGTCAGATCAGTAGATCCAGGGTTAAGTAAAGGCGCTAGGCCTATTGCAAAACATAGCTTATTACCTGGATTGTGAACGTTTATGAGGTAGGCCCTTTTATTGCTTATGATTTCTGACTGCATTAGGCAATCAAGCTTCCTTCTCTGACCACCACCACCCTGGGGTTGACGTATTATTTGCACTACAAGCTCGAGGGTCCGATCTGCTATGATGGCTAAATTTGACTGAACAAGGCGTTATAGCAGTGCGATAAATTGTTCAAGATCTGCTTCGCCATTGGGTAAAATAAGAGAGCCTGCATAACACAGTATATCTCCACAAATTTCCAACTGTAAGACATCACGTGGTTCGCCATAATATCTTGCCCTGTCTAACAGATCGTTCAGAGTGTCCAATATCATTACGTAAAACACAGCATAGTCAAGATTTTGATTCACCCAAAGGAAATTGAAAAACTGTTGAATCTCTGTATTGTTGAATTTATTCCGGTACACAACCCGGACACGTCTATCAACACCATCTCCCTCCAGATTTATTAGACAATTTTCCAATTCCCCAAAAACATCATGTGGCGTTTCAGACTCTACGGACATGGGCGTTAACGGTTGGGATGTCGCTGTTGGTGTAGCGGGTGCCGAAAATGTCCGGCTCTCGTTCATCCAATTAATTAGGGTTATGAGGTCTTCGGGAATCTGTGATAACAAGTTTTCATCGGGCGTCCCTGACTCGTTCATACGATTAATAATTTCTAGGTGTTCGGCTGGAATCTGTGATAATATGCTTTCATCTATCGGTATTATGTCTGTTACCCCCACCTCGTTCATACGTTTAATAATTTCTAGGAGTTCTGGCGGTATCTGTGCTAAGAGGCTTTCAACTGTCTCAACTTGTTCCTGTGGTTCTGCCGTTTGGATGATTAAGGATGTGCGTTTTGGGGTATTTATGGAATGATCCGTGTTACATATATGATTTTAGCGTTTTTTTAATTGGTTTGCTGTTTAACATGCGTGGAATTGTTCTATGCCAGAATAACATTTAGTCTCGGTACTGTCTCCCAAATAAAACCCCCAGTCGTTTGTATAGCAAAACGTTCCTCGATTTCAAAGCCCTGGAAAAGACTGTGAAAAACCTTGCTTGTTCTATTTCAGATCCTGATGTTGACGCCATAAAATTGTCGGGATCAAGAAGGTTGGCCGCATAACAGAATAACTGGTCGTCAACCTCTGAAATGTCATTAAAAACAGGGATATCCTCCGCTTTGGTTGTTTCATTGGGAATGTTCGGTGAGCCGGAATCCCCCAGCTCTAGATGTATGTGGCCTTCTGTGCCGTTTTTCACCGGGGAGGAGTCTGAAAGAAAACAATACATACAAAATAGGTTATTAAATATCAAAATATGTTAGATACATAAAATGTCAAATACATTTCAGGTATAATACTATATATTAACAATACATAGTTAAAATACCTCGGCTTTTTTGGTGCTGGCTGTTCTGACGAATCGCAGAAACCGGGGGGGCGTGACTTTTTTCATCAAGCGTTCCCGATTCTGTAGGGCCGGTCTCGTGGGAGTCTGAAAAAACATTATTTGACCTTGTTTTAACATAGTCTATCAAAAGAGGTATAACTAATAAAATACGTATAACTAATAACAAATGTATAATGGTCTCATACCGTATCCATAGAGCGCCGAATCGTGAAGCCTCAAGTTCCCAGCACAGTCATTTTCAGCCCTGTAGCCCTTCTTGGGCCGGGGTGATGGGACATGGAATGTGTAGCGAGTGGGTTGAGGTTCCCGGGGGAGTTGTCGGGGGACGTTTAAATTCTCTGTTTGCGGTGTGCTGGAAAAATTGTTCATGCAGAACGGGAGAATTGCATCCAAGTCACCCGTTGTGTCAGTTGTCCATAACGATGCCTTTATCCTTCTTGGCTGTATGTCTGCTGTAAATACAAAAAATAGCTTTTAGAATGGTACACACTATTTGTTTTTTAATTTCTAAATATTCTTGGGTATGTGATTATTTGGATTTACGTCGAAAATATGCTGATGGCGATTGGCTGCCGGGGTTTTGAGACTGAGAATCTACCTCATTGTGTTCCAGATCTGTTAAACCTCTTAAAAGCTGCGTAAATGTTGGGGAGCCTAACAAACGTTAGAGAATATTAACAGTTATACGAAATATATACACTTGAACTTATATGTGCATTTGGCCTGAAAAACACAAATAACTCGTGTTTAATATTACAATAATATCACGATAATATTAAAACAAAACTTAAAATACATTTTTCACTTACTCACATCCAGAAATATCCATTCGTTCAGAGTATCCAAGTCGTTCAGAGTGCCCACTTTTCATTTTTTAATATATAAATATTCCTGGGTATGTGATTATTTGGACTTTGATCGCTTCCCAATCACTTATGTCCAGTAGCCTTCAGGAATATCCAGTAGGAGGGATTCAGAATATATTTTTTAATCTGTCCTGGCAGCTAAATATTTGGTGCTGTGGGTTTGCGCTAAAGCTGTGCTAACATAGTGTTAATTAAAATATATGCTCCACTAGACTCGCTCCGCGTTCTGTCCCTAACTAGCGAAAGTACGGAATGAGTTTACAGGGCTGTGGTGGCATTTTTTCGGGAGATATCATGTAAGCAACACCCTGTATATTTGGTTTAGAGAAAAAAGGCGGTGAATTCAAACAACAGGAGGGGATGTCGAGACAGATATCTGGACATGCCGTATGCATGATAGTGCAAACATTGGTTTCAAACGATTCTCTACAGATAGAATGGGGCTACATGCTTGGGCCCCTGTTGAACACACACACACACACACACGCCCCTTTTTGTTTTTGAAACGCACACACACTCCTGCTGCTCAGTCACACACACACACTCACGCATGCACCCTGATTTCCTTTTTCCTTCGCGACAGAGCGGGGTGATGATGTAAAATACATTTTCCCATCGTTAAAGGGTGAGATACTGTTTTAAAACCATTGATTTAATTCCAAAATATATAGTACAACCTTTTTTAAGACATGTTAGAATTAATTACCAAATTTGACTAATATTTAAACATGCATCACAAGTGTTTTATGTAAAAACCTTGGAGGCCTGCAGCTGTACATTATTACAAACTTTACAACATACCATTGTAGGAAAGACTATAAAATAATACATGTTTTTTCAGACATTACATTTCTCTGCGACAGACCCTGGCGTGAGAGAAAAGACAGCTTCCCCTTTCGTTAAAGGGTGAGATACATTTCCAAAACCAATTATTTAATTCAAAATATTTAGTACATACATTTTAACACACGTTATAATTCAACATTTTTACTATTTCTTACAGATAAAGGGTCCGGTTAGCCCTGACCATTATCCGTTTTCAATTCATCATTGCAAAGTCGCTTGCCCGCTCCATCGAAGCTCCGGACGTTTTCACTTCAGGGAAAGATCCTCCTTCGGCCTTGTGAGTCTCAACGATAACCTCGGCCATCGCCGTAATTGTTCACGATTTTCGAAAAGACTGTCCAGCTTATTCATCAGTGTTCGGAAAATATGATAATCACACCATTTAAAACTGAACACTGGTGTAAAGAAGTTTACATCCTTACATGCTTTGGAAAATACATATGAACTGACAGTTTTCGTCGCATTTGCACTATCAAATTGTTCACATGCTAAAATTGTCACTCTGGAGTCAGGGGTATACGCCATTGAGGCGATTCTTAGGGCCATCAGATCACTTCGTCCGTAGACCTGTTCTTCCAACGCATATCCGGGTAGACTTGAAGCACTCAGGGCCTGTTCAATTTGACACAGCGCGAGTCTTATCTTAAGCCATTCTCTCATCCTTAGCGCTGGAGAAAAACTCCCGGGTTCTGCCCGATAAAGGGGTTTGGGGCCGCTGTCTGTGAATATCTTAACCGTAGATTCCTCAGGTTGGAATATGTAAGAAAACTAAAACTAAAAACTACTTTAAAACATTCTGGAGTCTCACGCAAAACATCCTCCAGGCTTTTGTCATTGGGTTCATGACATGAGCTGCAGAGCACCCCGAGAATTGGCCTAGGAGACGTATTTTTATGTTTAATATTCTGGGCTGTATTTAAAAAATCTTGTTTACTGTTCTGTGGTCGCATGCCTTGTTCTTGACTTTTATTTATAAAAGTGCCTTTTCACTTGTATATTTTCACCTGGTTTCAAACACTGGCGGCTCATATCATGGCCCATTTCTCAAGTGCGTCACTTGTGTCTTTTCACCTGGTTTCAAACACTGGCGGCTCATATCATGGCCCATTTCTCAAGTGCGTCACTTGTGTCTTTTCACCTGGTTTCAAACACTGGCGGCTCATATCATGGCCCATTTCTCAAGTGCGTCTTCCCAGGAAATCTCAAATGCTCGTCTCCTTTATAAAAGTATTTATACATTCAGTCAGTGAGACAATAAATTCTGTAGGAGGCATCTCAGTCTCAGGCCGGGGACTCATGAAATGGTGCATAGCTGCCAATCCTTGTTCATGTTCAATGGTGGTGTATAGAGACTCCACATCCATGGTGACTAAAAAGGAACCTGTACCTATATTGTTCAATGCCTTAATTTTGTTCAACACATCTGGTATCTTGAAGATAGTGACGTCAGTAAAGATTTAACATCTTACGGGCAGGTGGGACGGTAGCGTCCCACCTGGCCAACATCCGGTGAAATTGCAGTGATTGAAATTCAAACTACAGAATTATAAATATTTAACTGTCATAAAATCACATGTGTATTACATCAAAATAAAGCTTAACTTATTTTTAATCTAGCCGTTGTGTGAAATTTCAAATAGGCTTTCCGGCGAAAGCACACTATGAGATTATCTGAGGACAGCACCCCACATACAAAAACATTAAAACATATTTCAACCAGGCAGGTGCTACACGAAAGTCAGAAATAGCAATATAATAAATGCCTTACCTTTGATCTTCTTCTGTTGGCACTCCAAAAGAAAGGTCCCAGTTACATCAAACCTTAGGTACCCTAAAACGTAAATAAACAATCAAATTTAAGACGGAGATTCGTTATTGTCTTTACCGGAGAAAAATACCAAAGAACGCACTCTCATTCATGCGCTTGGAAACACTATAGCCAAAATGGGAGCCACCTAAAAAACTACAATTTCTGGCTAATTTTTCCAAAAACCAGCCTGAAATTCTTTCTAAATACTGTTGACATCTAGTGGAAGCCCTAGGAACTGCAATCTGGGAGGATTTCACCTTATAATAAAAGTGACAGCCATTGAAATAGTGGTAGGCTGAATTTTTTTGGGGGGGGGATGGTTTGTCCTCGGCGTTTCGTCTGCCATATCATTCTGTTTATATTCAGACATTATTTTTGCAGTTTTAGAAACTTTAATGTTTTCTATCCAAACCCTACCAATTACATGCATAACCTAGCGGACGTGAAAATACTGCCCCCTAACCAAGAGAGGTTAATAAAGTAATCAATGTACTTAGAGATGGATTCTGTCAGACTTTCATTACCACTAATGACTGGTCTGCTTGGGTTTTTTTCAAGATTCTTGTGGACTTTTGGAAGAAGATTAAAAGAAGCCATACGTGGACTGCCATTGAAAATGAATTTGAACTCATAGTCTGAAATGTAGCCATTCTCTTTGGCTTCTGTGAGGATCCCTTTCAATTCAGTTTTTAGGTCCTTTGTAGGGTTGAAGGTAAGAGATTGGTAGAATTCATCATTGCCTAATTGACGGTAGGCTTCTGTCACATATTTGTCTTTACTCCACACTACTGTAGCGGCACCTATGTCTGCTTTTTTAACCACAATCTGTTCATTTTTGGACAATGATTGAACTGCATCCCTCTCTGTCTTATAAAGATTACATCGTGTTTGGTTGGAGTCAATTTTACCCTTAAACAGATTCTCCACATCAAAATTCACCTTCTTGGCAAATGTATTTAGTGTGGCATTCTGGACGATGGGACAAAAGGTGGACTTGGGCTTAAAATGTGTTTTTGAGGGCACAGAAACTGCCTGACCTGAGACACTGGTGTCCGTAGTTGGAGAGATGTTTTGCTTGTACCAGGCCTTCAGATGTAGATTCCTGTTGAAACTAAATAGGTCAATCTTTGTATTGAATTCATTAGTTGAGTATGTGGGGGCAAAGGACAGTCCTTTAAACAAGACCCTTACATAATCATCAGAAAGGGGTTCTCCAGAAATGTTGATCACAGCCTTGTTCCGGTCCTGCTCCATGTGGTTGGATAGTCTTGATTTCTTCCTCCCCCTCCATGTTGGCCTCTTCCGCGTTCTCTCCCTTTCTTGTTGAGGAACCTGCATGACTCCTCTTCCTGATCTAAAAACTCTTGGAAGGAGCTGGCCTCTGAGTGTCTGGGGTGATCCTCATCGTCACTGCTCGTAAAGTTGAAAGAAGCAGATCTAGGTTTCCTCCTCTACGGATGTGATTCTGAATTCTTGCACATTGGTTTTCTCCAGGCAAAGACCTTGCATCTCTATAGTCTTCATCTCTTCTAAATTTTCTTAGCTTGTCTTGCTTCAATGTGAGAGTGAATGTGTCTACTTGCTTTTTTTAGAATTATTACTGTTCTTTTTACTTCTTCAATTTCAGTTTGGACTACTTGTCTGTCCTTTTTAGAATCTTCTATTTGAAGTAGCATTAGGTCAAAAGAACACTTGTTGAGAATAGCCTCCCATTTATCTATAAATTCAGTTTTACCTTGTGCTAGATTAGCTGGAAACGTCATAATACAGAGTCCTCTGGGGATTAGGCCTTTCCTCCAATACTCAGACAAGGTGATAGAATTGAGATCAAGTTTGGTGTCTTTCTCCATAACGTGTTGCAAGTCTCTAAGCCTTGTTTAAGTCCATTCCAGTATTCTCTGTGGCTGGCATCTCATCTAGCAATGGGGTAGTGGTAATAATCCTTCATGTGAATTGGAAAATCGTGTAGCCTCATAGGTAAAATCCGTAGTTTGAGTTGTAAAATGTCCCCAAAACACAGAAACAAATGACTGTGGAGATGCTTTCTCTAATCACCACCCAAGTGCTATGCTTAACATGTAGAAAGAAGAGGAAGGGAAGGGGGAACTACTTCAAGACTGTTGGAAAACAATTCCAGATGAAGCTGGTTGAGAGAATGCCAAGAGTGTTTAAAGCTGTCATCAAGGCAAAGGGTGGCTACTTAATAATTGAATTTAAATCATTTTAACAAATAAATATCAATAAAATATTTGTTTAACACTTTTAATACATGATTCCATATCTGTTATTTCATAGTTTTGATATCTTCACTTCATTATTCTACAATATAAAAATAAAAATCCTTGAATTGAGTAGGTGTGTCCAAACTTTACACACACACATACATACTTTTTTTGTTATTATATATATATATATATATACACAGTACCAGTCAAAAGTTTGGACACCTACTCATTCAAGGGTTTTTCCTTTTATATACACATATATACATACATACATTTTTTGTTATATATATATATATAATATGTTTTCCTTTATAATTTACCCCTAAACATACTATCCCTCACCTAATTGCAGTAAACTAATGTACTCTTAGGCTTCTACCTCCAGTTTATACATACTTTATACATTTTACGAACACAGTATAGTTTATAATAGTTATCTTTTGTTTGTTTTTAGTTCCATCTTTCAGCTCCACTCAACCCCTCCGATCTATCTCTCAACACCATCCACTTTTGATTTCTATTTGCCATATATTTTTCAACTCTGATTTGATGTTTCACAAAAGTTCTGAAACTTTATTCTCATAGATTCTACATATCTTAAATTAAAGAAATATTTTTGCTAAGAGCATTATCATTATTAATCGATTGACTAAGATTTTTTGAACCACCCAGCAGTGCTGTTTGCTGCGTTAGCGCCAGGGAAATGTTGCAATTCTTCAGCCATTCCTGAACTTGAGGCCAAAAACAAGCTACATATGGACAGTACCAAAACGAATGATCTAATGATTCTGTCTCTTCGTATTAAAATCTGCAGAGTTGGGATGGTTGTATCACCCATATATATAACATTCTATTGGTTGCAAGAATGTTGTATAATCATTTCAAATGTTGTTTTGTATATCATAAACCATTCGCCAATCTGTACATAAAACATTTCTTCCCAAATATTTTGCAATCTAAAGTGCCTTCAGAAAGTATTCAAACCCCTTGACTTTTTTTCACAATTGTTTATTCCCCTCATCATTCTACACATAATACTCCATGATGACAAAGCAAAAACAGTTTGACATTTTTGCTAATTTATTACAGATAAAAAAATGAAATATCACATATACATGACTATTCAAACCCTTTACTCAGTACTTTGCACCTTTGGCAGCGATTACAGCATCCGGTCTTCTTGGGTATGACCATAAAAGGTTGGCACACCTGTATTTGGGGAGTTTCTCGCATTCCTCTTCAGATCCTATGAAGCTCTGTCAAATTGGATGGGGAACGTTGCTGCAGAGCAATTTTCAGGTCTCTCCAGAGATGTTCAAGTCCAGGCTCTGGCTGGGCCACTCATGGACATTCATCAAGGATCTCTCTGTACTTTGCTCCATTCATCTTTGCCTCAGTCCTGACTAGTCTCACAGTCCCTGCCACTGAAAAACATCCCAACAGCATGATACTGCCACCACCATGCGTTATCGTAGGGATGCTGCCAGGTTTCCTCCAAACATGACACTTGGCATTCATGCCAAAAAGTTCAATCTTGGGTTCATCAGACCAGAGCATCTTGTTTCTCATGATCTGAGAGTCTTTAGCTTCCTTTTGGCAAACTCCAAGCAGACTGTCATGTGCCTTTTACTGGGGAGTGGCTTCCGTCTTGCCACTCTTCCACTAAGGCCTGATTGGTGGAGTGCTGAAGAGATGTTTGTTCTTCTGGAAGGTTATCCCATCTCCACAAGTTAACTCTAGAGCTCTGTCAGAGGGACCATCAGGTTCTTGGTCATCTCCCTCGATTGTTCAGTTTGGCCAGGTGGTGTAAGGGGAAATTATGTATTTACCTGCATTGTTTACTATATCTATATGAATATTGATAGTTGACAATTATTAGTAAGAGATTTTCATATCTACTAATGGTGTGCTTCTGTAAAGGGATGGTTCTCCTCTAGCACCCAGCAGCTGGTCTGGGCATATCGTCAAGGCCATGGTGTGACTCGGGTTAGAGGTAGTTTTATTAAAAGGAACAGACCTGTTATTGTTTCCAATCATATTCACTTCTGAGACCTGTGTGGACTCAAAAGCGCTATAGAAATTTAAAGAATGGATTACAAGGATATGGTATAAAAAAAGTGAGATGTACACATTCATGTTTTAATCCTCAACCATTTGCTGAAGTTAGAAAATATTCCTGCAGGTTAGAATTATAATTAATTTTTTATAAAAAATATTTATCAGCGGACTGTTGAAAAAGTTGGTTATGATTGGGAAACCAGCTATACATTTAAACCCTACATGGACATTTGCATAGAAGGAACAAAAAATTAGAGTCTTTAAAAGTGTTTTTGTTTCGTAGGAGGTAGATAGGATTTAAGTAAGAGGTTAAAATAGGTTTAAACAAAATTGTTAAAATACAAATAATTAAATCAATTGAGTGATTGCAAAGGAACTTGAGTAAGAATCGGAGAACGTCGCAGTAAAATAGACAAGAAAAAAAAATGGCGATTTTTTTTGGGGGGTTGGTTGAAGAAAAATACAATAATAATAATGTCTGTAACAAAAGGAGAAGGATAACTGAACTCTTAGAACACTAAACCTGAAGACTACAGGATGAATGACAAATAATGACATTGATGATACACGGGAATTAGTTGAAGGAGATTCTGAAAGCATGAAGGACTGACATAAATTGCGTCTAAAAAAACATTAAACTACTCTGGGAGTGGAACGTGCGAAACGAGAAAATAATGTAGACAGTATAGATTTGCCTAAAATATAATTATTTGGGCTATACTGTTGCGAGCAAGAGGGATTGTTTGCCTAATACATGGAAAAGAAGAAACTGCACTGGGCCTGCAGTGGAAGTTTCCGAGAGAAAGATGGACTTTGGATTATTAACGAGACAAGGACAAGAGGCTGAAAGCTGAAGAGGAATATCTTACTAACTAGGCTTGCATGTGGACTTCCAAATGACAAGATGACAGACTGAATTGGATTGATTAAGTGAAGTTTAGGAAATGCAAACAGAATGTGGGCGTTGTGACCTTTCTTCCCCAAGTTCCTGACTAAAATAAATTGCAAAGGTATGTAGAATTTTTGTTGTTGCATTAACCATTTGACTGCGATGGGGAAATGATGTATGGGTTAAATTAGCCATAGTTTAAGGTTGCTTTAAGGTTCTCTTTTGATGATTATTTTGTAAGGGAAATGTATTGCTTAAAAAAGCATTTCCTGCTGTTTATTTAATATTGATGGAACATTTATTTGTCATTTTTTTATTGCCTTGAAATGATCATTTTAAAGACAGTTAGAAAATTAGCGTTGAAGTATATGACATTTGTTTAAGGGGAATTCATTTGGTATTGGAATGAATAAGAGTACTGTTGTAATTTAGTCCTTTAGACCTTTCTAAATTTTATAAGATCTACAATTGCTGTATACTGTAGTTTTACAAAATGATAACTAAGTAGTGAGAATTGAGTTGACTGATCTTTGGAATTGAATTTAAGTGACCCAAATGTAATTTAAAGTAGGCCTAGACTTAGCTAACTGATTGATCTAATATTTGACTGCTGTTAAGAAATGTAGATACTGTAAAAATAAGAGGGATACCCCATTAATTACTGTGTGGATGCACACAATACACACACAATAACAGAATGATTGTGAATTAATGTGTGCATAGTGAGTTCATGTTAACACTGATCTCTACCAATGGCCACAAGATGGTAATGAAGGACGAGATAAAATGGACTCCTGAGGGTTTGCAGGCACTTGACAAACCTTTTAACCAGGGGTTGAAAGAGTACTGTAAAATCCTACTCAAGTAGAAGTACTTTTACTTTAATGAAATTTTAATCAAGTAGAAGTTAGTACTGGTGTAAAAAAAATGAATCAAGTAAAAGTTAAAAGTAGTATATTTAAAAATATTTCAATGTTGATGGTTATTTTTATTCTCCTTTTACAATTACATAAGTTCATGTGGAAAGGGTGTGGCAATTAAATGCAAGCTTCACAAAAAAATAATAATATCAAAAAATATATATTTTATATATACTACTGTAATGTAATATAATTTACATGTGATGCTTGACAGGGTAAATGTTCCATAAAACGATCAGCTGATCAGCACAGCTGATTTTAAATATTAAATATTCAACTTCACATATACAAATGTTCAAAGGAATGTTCAAAAAGGCATATTTTTTGTGTGGAACTACCTATCGAACACATAGATGCTCAGTCTCGTTCCTGTATGATTTTGTCAAGATGATTCTTCAGGTACGCCAAACCTGTACATTGGAAACAACACAATATTCACATATCAGTGTTTCAGCAAACTCTGTTGTATGTGGCTGGCAACACAATCATATTATTGGCATTGCAATAGCTCTAACACAGACTTCCACACTTGTTATTCTCAGATACTAAGACTGATTTGAGTTGTTCAAATACACTCAGACCAAACACATTCTCTAATGCTGAGGTGAGTCCATGTCTGGCTGTACCCAAACATAGTTACAGTATATGCATAGGTTATTGTCCAGCACCTGTAATGTAACTTAAATCATTAAAAAAAGAAAAACATAAGAAAAAACAAGTAAAGAAAAGACTCAAAGACCAAAAGATATCATCATATGGACAATGAGGTTAAAAACTTTTGGAGTAAAGAAATCACACCGGCTTTGTCAGTCCAAGACGTCTTGAACTTTGACAGAAAGATTGGAGAAGCAATAAGCTGTGACTCCATCATTTCTCCAAAGTGCTTTTGGAGACCGTTCTGAATGGCTCTGATAAGTGGTAGGCACATTTGGCAAGATGCTTCCAACCTTTTAAATGTTGTTTTTAGTAAGAAGATCACTGGCAGCAGCCACCCCATATGGGTGTTGGTCTCAGACTGTAGAATGTTCAAACCTGAAACCAAAGGCTTCATCACATTGCAGTACTCATTCAAGAAGCTTTTGCCTATTCCCTGCCTGTACTTTAGGATTTCCTGTTATCTACCTATTGCTTGATCTCCCGGACTACGTTACCAGCCTTTTCTCTGCCTGTGCTGTTGCCCTTTTGGACCCCATGTATGACCTTCTGCCTGCCCCTGGACCCAGCTACGGGCCTCCTCCTATGGTCCTTTGCAAAAAACACCTGCTGCGCCCTGTGCTTGAAACCAGCTCTCTGTCTCCCCTTGTGTTCATTACAAGAAGGACATTTCTGCTGGGCTCAGACTGATACGGTAAGGTAATACCTCTTAGAATTCTAACATTTCATGGACAGTAAATGTGACTGTAATAGGAAAACATTACATTGATTCAAAGAATTTCTACTCACATTTTCACTTAATTCTTCACACACTTCTTATGGCATCCTTCTTGTATGATGCGTGTGATCCTCTCCACAGCCAGGTGAGTTCCAATGTGTTTGATTTGGACAGATCAACTGCAGTTTGCATTCATTCTTTACAACTTCAGCAGCTAAGGTTGACCACCCCGTTTTATTCCACATGGCTTGGCATTTGGCAAAAGACCACCTGGACCACCTTTTGTAGCCATCACCTATTTGTTTCTGCCAACTCAGAATCAGTTGTCGCAATGAGGTTCAGCGGGTGACATGCGCACTGATGCTGAGGGAGCTGCTATTCTAGGCCACTGTCATTTTCCAGGTGTCTTGTCAAGGTGTCTTGGTATTCAACCTGCTCTGCTGGCTCTTCAGCATCTGAGTTTCGGTCCGCACCTTTATCCACTGAAAGTGCACAAGGCACGATGGCAGGGGGCATGGGATGTGCCGCAGAGCAGCGCACAGCAGACAGACCTAGCCCATGGGGCGAGGAGGAGGGAGAAAAAGGTGGGGTGGACCCCACCATACTGGGTAGCACAGAGCAACACTTTAACTTCTTAAGGTATAGGGGGCAGCATTTTTCACTTTTTGATAAATAGGGTGCCCAATTTCAACTTCAACTTCCTGCTACTCATGCCAAGAATATAAGATATGCATTTTATTAGTAGAGTTGGATAGGAAACACTGAAGTTTCTAAAACTGTTTGAATCACGTCTGTGAGTGTAACAGAACTTATGTAGCAGGCAAAACCCGGAAGAATTAAGAATGATTTTTTTTAGGTCTCTGTCTGTTCAGTGGGTTCTCATTGGGAAACGATATTTCTTAGGAACTTGTTTTCAGTTCCTACCGCTTTCACTGGATGTCACCAGTCTTTGGAATTTGGTTGAGGTTATTAATTTGTGCAATGAAGAAGTACGGCCATCTAGGAACTGCGTAACACTGTTGAGAGTTGCGCAAGACTTGAAAGTTGCTTGGTTTGTTGTCTTCCTGTATTGAACACAGATAGACTCGTCTTCCATTTGATCGATTATTAACGTTTAAAAATACCTAAAGTTGTATTACAAAAGTAGTTTGAAATGTTTTGGCAAAGTTTACAGGCAACTTTTGAAATATTTTGTAGTGACGTTGCGCAATTTGGAAGCTGTTTTTTTTCTGGGTCAAACGCGCCAAATAAATAGACATTTTGGATACATATGGACGGAATTAATCGAACAAAAGGACCAATTGTGATGTTTATGGGACATATTGGAGTGCCAACAAAAGAAGCTTGTCAAAGATGAGGCATGTTTTATATTTCATTTCTGTGTTTTGTGTAGCGCCTGCAGGGTTGAAATATGCTACCCTCTTTGTTTACTCTTGTGCTATTATCAGATATCATCAAATGTGATATAGCGAAGCACCTGAGTGAGTTGGGTGCGCAATTACGCATGTACTTTCCCAAAACGGATGACACAAACAACTGGATTCGTTATCCCTTTCATGCCCTGCCTCCAGTCCACTTACCGATATCTGAACAAGAGTGCCTCAGTGAAATTGCAACAATAGGTTCTGTGAAAAATTGAATTTAATCGGAAGCCACTGCCAGATTTCTGGATTGGTCTGCGCTCAGAGTATCCTGCCTTGGCAAATCGAGCTGTTAAGACACTGATGCCCTTTGCAAACACATACCTATGTGAGAGTGGATTCTCGGCCCTCACTAGCATGAACCCTAAATACAGGCACAGACTGTGTGTGGAAAATGATTTAAGACTAATAATCTCTCCAATACAACCCAACATTGCAGAGATACTGGACTATAAAAAGTGTGGGAAACAATGTGCTATAGTGGCTTTAAAAAAAATCATAATCAGATTCATATCATACAGCCTTTGAATGTATTACAATCACAACATATAGCCTAACGTTTGTATCTCAACTAAAGTTGCATAAATAACTCTAAACTAAGCGTATAGGAGGACCTGTTTCTTTGTTAACATTAGCATCCAAACCTGTGTGGGCCCGGTGACCATCCAAACCTGTGTTGACCGGATGGAAACTAGAACCTGTGGGATCTAGTTAACCCTGTGTGGGTTAAAGTCATGTGTGGGATAGAGACCTGTGTGGACTCAAAAGCACTTTCAAAAGCGCAGTTCAGATTTAAGTATAACTTTTGTATGACTGAAGCCTTTAGTGCGAGGTTTAATGCATTAATATTTAATAGTTATATTCATATTCATGGTTTAAATAGGTCCGTAAAATTTTGTCTGAGTTGCCTTTACAAAGAAAATTGAGTATTTTTTTGCTCATATCATAAAAAGAAAAGGTGTCGGCAAGGCCATACACAAATAGGTAAAGTGGGATTTGACTAAAGCATTAATCAACGTGATTTTTCCGCAAATAGACAGGTATTTTCTTTTCCACGGTAGCAAGATCTTATCTATTTTTGCTAAGATTTATTGGCAAGAATGTTTTTTGCTCTTTGATTAAATATTGTGCGATTATCTGGCAACACCAAATAAAAAGTAGCAGTGCTCAGGGACACTTGACATTAAGGCTTAGATTCAATCAGCTCAAGTGTAAACACGTGATAGCTGATGTTTTTTGTTGTTGTGGGGTCTGAGGTGTAACTGCGTTAGAGCAGTCCAATCTAAGAGCTATCCAAATCAGTGAGTGGCTGCTCATGTGATCATTCTCACTAAGCCACACCCGTCCTACCCATGTTCGAAGTTTAGAACAAGAAAGTGTAAGCCTTAGAGGTATAGATTACGTATCACATTTCAGTGTTCCAACTTCTAAACAAGTCAACATGGGATTTGTCTTAATGCAGCTCCGTGAAGCCAATGTAGATTTCAGCTTCAGGTATAATGCCGGGAGACCGTTGTTGGTTTGACAGCTCTAATGCAGTTTCACCTCCAACACCACCAAAACAACCGCTATGTGGGAAATCTTTGGGAAACACCAATTGGCTAATAGCCAACAAGCTGCGTCAACCATAAACAAAAAAAACAGCTATTACGCTTCTAAACAAACTATGGAGTTTAAAAAAACATATTAATAGATACATTTTTACAAGTAATGTTTTCTTACATTTAACTGCCTAAATGCTGTTATTGAGGTGATTTCCTTAGTAGGTGACATCAGAGGTCAGCATGTGGGAGAAGTTGGAGCTCAGGGATGATAGACTCATTTCCCAAAAGTAATTACGAGTTGGAGGGCCGTTCAAGTGGACTTTTCCCAGTCGCATGTGGTAAATTCCAACTTCCCACTTGGTTACGAATGCAGAAATGTTGTACCAGTTGTATCATTAAATTGAGGATGGTTTAGTGCCTTTTTCAACACTGTCAGTTCTGCAATATTTGTAAGAACTCGTGACAGTCAAGAGCTTACTGTGCATTTTGTAGTAGTTTAATGCAGCCAGTCCACTGGATGTTAATGTTTACTTTCATTAACTTTCTGTCAGCTATTCACAAGTGGGTTATTGTTGCTAATCCATCACACTCACTGACCTGATAGGATTACTACAATTACAATTACTAGTTATTATTAAGACCAATTGTTCTATGGTATGACATTCATTTATCAACTTCCAACAAGGTTACCGGATTTAAATATAAGGATGCTGATTTTTATGAACAGAACATATTAACTAAAATGACATTCCCTCTTATGGAATAACAAAAAGAGCTAGCTGAAAGCCACGCCTAGAATAAGCCACAACTGCAATCTTCTGATAGGCTGCTGCTGTTACAGTAGGCTGCCAATCAGAAATTGATGTGCATGTTGTCAACGGAAGAGTCAGTGAAGGCAAAGTATTTTACAGGAAAGATTGCTCGTGGCAGAAAGTGTCCTGCAGGTTCGTGGCAACATTTTGCCAGTACATTATTTGGACTTTTACAATAACTTACTCACAAGTAGATTCCAGTTAAGAAATCCACGGCAACTTTTTGCAACAAGTTGCCATTAAATTACTGGAAAATGCACAATAACCTGTTCACAGTACAGCGCATTAATGACAAAGACAAGGTCTAAGGAAGTGCTGTACTTGCATCGCCATTTATGCACAAATAGTTGACCAAACCCTGAAATGGGCAAATTATCCCGCGAGTACATTGCCCCCACCTAACAATGAGCAGTGATGATTGCAAAAAATGGCCCATTATACCTATTATATCGAACTGTACCTTGTGAGTTCATGTATGTACCTCTGAAGTGAGCCATTGATCTTTTTGGACCCCCGGTAACAGCACTGTACCCTAACCATACCCTTATTTGTTTTTATATAGTGTGAATAACTATGCAACTGGTGGCACTGCAGAAACATCCACGCACTTGAGGATGCAAGTTCAATTCCTCAAAGAACTCATATATACTCTACACCAAGTGCCTTTGAGAACTTGTAGTTTTACTTTGGTGGTGGTGATTTGACAATGATGTACTTCCTTCTGGGCAGCTTTTAGCAAAGTGCAGAAATGCATTCTTGCCAATAAGTCTGTGGCCGTGTCTCTTTGACACTCACAGCTCTGGTGGTGTAGCTGCACTGTAGCAGGACATTTCAGATTGCAAGCGACAGAGATTATTAGTTCAAATCCCATTGAAAGTCTCTTTCAAGAAAAAGCAAAAGTGCTGTCACCTTACCAAATTATAAAATATTTTTTTACACTCATTGAAATCAGAATACGGCAGCATACTGTCATGTCATATAAATAATTGCTTCAAGATGTTGAATATAAAAAATTAAATCGGCAACCCCCCTCTTCCCCACGCACTCTCTCTCACACACACACAGTACCATGCTAAAGTGATAAGCTATGAGTCCTGTCTGGCTGTGACCCTACAGGAGTACAGCATCAGCTTTTTGTTTAGCTGCTCACACAATCTCTCACACACACAGACGCTTTACACCACACAGATTACATTTTTACATTTACATTTAAGTCATTTAGCAGACGCTCTTATCCAGAGCGACTTACAAATTGGTGCTTTCACCTTATGACATCCAGTGGAACAGCCACTTTACAATAGTGCATCTAAATCTTTTAAGGGGGGGGGGGGGGGGTGAGAAGGATTACTTTATCCTATCCTAGGTATTCCTTAAAGAGGTGGGGTTTCAGGTGACTCCAGAAGGTGGTGATTGACTCCGCTGTCCTGGCGTCGTGAGGGAGTTTGCTGCTCTGGCCCCCAATGGTGGAACAAACAGTTTTGACTGGGCTGCGCAGGAACTGTACTTCCTCAGTGGTAGGGAGGCGAGCAGGCCAGAGGTGGATGAACGCAGTGCCCTTGTTTGGGTGTAGGGCCTGATCAGAGCCTGGAGGTACTGAGGTGCCGTTCCCCTCACAGCTCCGTAGGCAAGCACCATGGTCTTGTAGCGGATGCGAGCTTCAACTGGAAGCCAGTGGAGAGAGCGGAGGAGCGGGGTGACGTGAGAGAACTTGGGAAGGTTGAACACCAGACGGGCTGCGGCGTTCTGGATGAGTTGTAGGGGTTTAATGGCACAGGCAGGGAGCCCAGCCAACAGAGAGTTGCAGTAATCCAGACGGGAGATGACAAGTGCCTGGATTAGGACCTGCGCCGCTTCCTGTGTGAGGCAGGGTCGTACTCTGCGGATGTTGTAGAGCATGAACCTACAGGAACGGGCCACCGCCTTGATGTTAGTTGAGAACGACAGGGTGTTGTCCAGGATCACGCCAAGGTTCTTAGCGCTCTGGGAGGAGGACACGATGGAGTTGTCAACCGTGATGGCGAGATCATGGAACGGGCAGTCCTTCCCCGGGAGGAAGAGCAGCTCCGTCTTGCCGAGGTTCAGCTTGAAGTGGTGATCCGTCATCCACACTGATATGTCTGCCAGACATGCAGAGATGCGATTCGCCACCTGGTCATCAGAGGGGGGAAAGGAGAAGATTAATTGTGTGGCGTCTGCATAGCAATGATAGGAGAGACCATGTGAGGTTATGACAGAGCCAAGTGACTTGGTGTATAGCGAGAATAGGAGAGGGCCTAGAACAGATCCCTGGGGGACACCAGTGGTGAGAGCGCGTGGTGAGGAGACAGATTCTCGCCACTCCACCTGGTAGGAGCGACCTGTCAGGTAGGACGCAATCCAAGCATGGGCCGCGCCGGAGATGCCCAACTCGGAGAGGGTGGAGAGGAGGATCTGATGGTTCACAGTATCGAAGGCAGCCGATAGGTCTAGAAGGATGAGAGCAGAGGAGAGAGAGTTAGCTTTAGCAGTGCGGAGTGCCTCCGTGATACAGAGAAGAGCAGTCTCAGTTGAATGACTAGTCTTGAAACCTGACTGATTTGGATCAAGAAGGTCATTCTGAGAGAGATAGCGGGAGAGCTGGCCAAGGACGGCACGTTCAAGAGTTTTGGAGAGAAAAGAAAGAAGGGATACTGGTCTGTAGTTGTTGACATCGGAGGGATCGAGTGTAGGTTTTTTCAGAAGGGGTGCAACTCTCGCTCTCTTGAAGACGGGAGGGACGTAGCCAGCGGTCAGGGATGAGTTGATGAGCGAGGTGAGGTAAGGGAGAAGGTCACCGGAAATGGTCTGGAGAAGAGAGGAGGGGATAGGGTCAAGCGGGCAGGTTGTTGGGCGGCCGGCCGTCACAAGACGCGAGATGTCATCTGGAGAGAGAGGGGAGAAAGAGGTCAGAGCACAGGGTAGGGCAGTGTGAGCAGAACCAGCGGTGTCGTTTGACTTAGCAAACGAGGATCGGATGTCGTCGACCTTCTTTTCAAAATGGTTGACGAAGTCATCTGCAGAGAGGGAGGAGGGGGAGGGGGGATTCAGGAGGGAGGAGAAGGTGGCAAAGAGCTTCCTAGGGTTAGAGGCAGATGCTTGGAATTTAGAGTGGTAGAAAGTGGCTTTAGCAGCAGAGACAGAGGAGGAAAATGTAGAGAGGAGGGAGTGAAAGGATGCCAGGTCCGCAGGGAGGCGAGTTTTCCTCCATTTCCGCTCGGCTGCCCGGAGCCCTGTTCTGTGAGCTCGCAATGAGTCGTCGAGCCACGGAGCGGGAGGGGAGGACCGAGCCGGCCTGGAGGATAGGGGACATAGAGAGTCAAAGGATGCAGAAAGGGAGGAGAGGAGGGTTGAGGAGGCAGAATCAGGAGATAGGTTGGAGAAGGTTTGAGCAGAGGGAAGAGATGATAGGATGGAAGAGGAGAGAGTAGCGGGGAGAGAGAGCGAAGGTTGGGACGGCGCGATACCATCCGAGTAGGGGCAGTGTGGGAAGTGTTGGATGAGAGCGAGAGGGAAAAGGATACAAGGTAGTGGTCGGAGACTTGGAGGGGAGTTGCAATGAGGTTAGTGGAAGAACAGCATCTAGTAAAGATGAGGTCGAGCGTATTGCCTGCCTTGTGAGTAGGGGGGAAGGTGAGAGGGTGAGGTCAAAAGAGGAGAGGAGGGAAAGAAGGAGGCAGAGAGGAATGAGTCAAAGGTAGACGTGGGGAGGTTAAAGTCGCCCAGAACTGTGAGAGGTGAGCCGTCCTCAGGAAAGGAGCTCATCAAGGCATCAAGCTCATTGATGAACTCTCCGAGGGAACCTGGAGGGCGATAAATGATAAGGATATTAAGCTTGAAAGGGCTGGTAACTGTGACAGCATGGAATTCAAAGGAGGCGATAGACAGATGGGTAAGGGGAGAAAGAGAGAATGACCACTTGGGAGAGATGAGGATCCCGGTGCCACCACCCCGCTGACCAGAAGCTCTCTGTGCGAGAACACGTGGGCAGACGAAGAGAGAGCAGTAGGAGTAGCAGTGTTGTCTGTGGTGATCCATGTTTCCGTCAGTGCCAAGAAGTCGAGGGACTGGAGGGAGGCATAGGCTGAGATGAACTCTGCCTTGTTGGCCGCAGATCGGCAGTTCCAGAGGCTACCGGAGACCTGGAACTCCACGTGGGTCGTGCGCGCTGGGACCACCAGATTAGGGTGGCCGCGGCCACGCGGTGTGGAGCGTTTGTATGGTCTGTGCAGAGAGGAGAGAACAGGGATAGACAGACACATAGTTGACAGGCTAGAGAAGAGGCTACGCTAATGCAAAGGAGATTGGAATGACAAGTGGACTACACGTCTCGAATGTTCAGAAAGTTAAGCTTACGCAAGAATCTAATTGACTAAAATGATTAAAATGATACAGTACTGCTGAGGTAGGCTAGCTGGCAGTGGCTGCGTTGTTGACTTTGTAGGCTAGCTGGCAGTGGCTGCGTTGTTGACACTACACTAATCAAGTTGTTCCGTTGAGTGTAAAGTTTCTACAATGCTGCTATTCGGGAGCTAGCTGGCTAGCTAGCAGTGTTGATTACGTTACGTTGCGTTAAAAGAACGACAATAGCTGGCTAGCTAACCTAGAAAATCGCTCTAGACTACACAATTATCTTTGAAACAAAGACGGCTATGTAGCTAGCTATGTAGCTAGCTACGATCAAACAAATCACACCGTTGGGACTGTAATGAAATTAAATGAAAATGTGATACTACCTGTGGAGCGAAGCGGAATGCGACCGGAATGCGAAAGTTCTATTCAGTAGACGTTGGCTAGCTGTTGGCTAGCTAGGAGTGACTCCTACGTTAAGGACGACAAATAGCTGGCTAGCTAACCTCGGTAAATTAAGATAATCGCTCTAAGACTACACACTCTAAACTACACAATTATCTTGGATACGAAGACAGCAAAGACAACTATGTAGCTAGCTAACACTACACTAATCAAGTCGTTCAGTTGAGTGTGATAGTTACTACAGTGCTACGGTAGACGGTGAACGTTTGCTAGCTGGCTAGCTGCTGGGCAGATAGGAGGACGACGAAATACGATAATTACGCAATTATCTTTGATACAAAGACGGCTATGTAGCTAGCTAAGAAGAAATTGCTAAGATTAGACAAATCAAACCGTTGTACTATAATGAAATGTAATGAAAAGTTATACAACCTGCAGACCGAAGCGCGGATGCGACCGCTCGCTCCAACTCCGTGCGCACTGTTGATACAGCGCACACACACACACACACACACACACACACAGTCTTATGCTGTGTAAAGGGATTAGTTGCCAACCCGTGCAACCAAGGAAAGGTTACATAAAGCTTCAGGGAAAATAAAACCATCGCCAACTTTCTGCTGAATTGCAGGTCAGTGTCCAGAATTCTTTTGTGCCATCTCCATTGACTGTGATGGAATTGGCTTCCCTCAGAGCACATTAAGAACAGACATCAGTTGGGGTTACAGCACAGAGCCACAGACACTAAGAGGGCAATATATTGGAAAAAAGGAAATAGGAGAAAAAGATACAGCTACTGAAATCGTGTTGACAAATATGGACTGTTGCTGTCTGTCTGCCTTTCCTCTATCCCCCCTCTCTACCTCCCACTTTCACACTTCCTCTCCTTCCGTCAACTCTCCCCTCTGGTCTCCCAGAGGGGGGATGTTTTTATTGTTCATCTCTGGCTTCAGACAAACTTTCTAACACAGGCTGACTTACTGTCTCATTTCCATACTGCTCATTACCATACCTCCACCATTCACACATGCCTGTCCCAGGCCCTTGTAGTCACAAGTCTACCACCCCCTAACACTTTCCCTTCACCCATATGACGCAACTTCCTGGTATCTCCCGGGTTGACGGGCGACAGGAGAAATGCTTTCTACAAAAGCTCTGGTGTCTTGCAGCACATACGTAATGTAGCCTGTTTCAGTGTAAGTCAGCAGCACACACTCTCCCTGAGGTTATAGCAACCATCGAGGATCAGAGCCAGGAGTTTTCCCAGACTAGGGTGTTGAAAAACTTGGGGCCCTAGTTGCGCTATGAAGTACCAAACAATATGAGGTACTGAAAAGGCAACAGTTTAGTCATTACAGTTACCAAGCACCTATTGAGAGTCACAATGATCACATTCATATTCATTGGTTTCCTCTCCAAGACTGATTAGACCAGCGTGATGGATCTGACCATCGTTACAGAGACTGAGGGCTGGCTTATGGGCCAAACCATGAATCAGCTGTCACACGTTTCAATTTTACTATCTCCTAACGCCCTGGGTCCAAGAATGTGAAGCCGGACGTGCTCTGACACCTATATAGCCCCGCTGCTACAGGGTCTGACCCCGAGACCATGCTCCCTACCTCATGTGTTGCGGCTGTACTCATCTGGGTTAGAGAAAGCCTGGTCTGTAAGGCGCAACTAACCAGATGTGTGTCCCGGTCCTGGAATGGGCACATTCCTCTAGACTGACCTGTCATCCTGGCTCCTGTTGGAACCTTGCTTTTATCCCACGTTTCTGGTGGCCCACCATGGTTCTTCACATTTCCGCATTCGTCACTGCCTACACTGTGTGAGCACAGAAAAAGACTCCGCGGCAAGCTACGGCTGGCCTTCTTCAACCACTCCCTGTTCCTCACCGCCCTTGGCCCCATATAGCCCCCTGGACTTTGCCACTGGTTTCCCTCCCTCAGATGGCAACACCACTATTCTTAAGGTGGTGGATAAGTTTTCCAAAGCCACCCATTTTGATTCCCCTTCCCAAGCTACCCTCAGCCAAGGATACATCCTTGCTCATAGTGCAGCACGTCTTCCGGATCCATGAACTTCCGGTCAACATGGTCTCTGATCTCTGTCCTCAGTTCTCATCCCGGTTCTGGAAGATATTATGTATCTTCATGGAATTTTCGGCCAGCTTGTCCTCCGGTTTTCATCCCCAGTCGGAGCAACCCAATCTACTTGTTGCCTCGTCTCCGACAACCCCACCACCTGGAGCCAGCAGCTCGTGTGGGTGGAATATGCCCGCAACACCCTCCCCTGCTCGGCCACCGGGCTCTTGCCCTTCAAGTGTTCCTTGGGATATCAGCCCCCGCTCTTCCCTGAGCAAGAGGAAGAAGTCAGCATACCCTCTGCCCAGATGTTCGTCCTCCACTGTCGGCATACTTGGAAGAGAGCCCGGTCCGTTCTTCTCAAGACCACCTCCATGTATCGCGACAGGCGGACCACCACCGGACCCCTGCTCTCCGCTATCGTCTCGGGCAAAGGGTATGGCTCTCCACTCGGGATCTACCCTTTTCCCATCTCTAAGATCCTTAGCCGCTCTGCTGTTCGTCTTCTGTTGCCCCGCACCCTCCGTATAAATCACACTTTTAATATGTCTAGGATTTAACCTCTAGGATTAAACCTGTTTCCAGGCCCACCACTCTCCCCCATCGACGACCATCCGGAGAACATGGCGAGGCACCTCCTGAGTGTTCAACCTCGGGCCAGTGGATTCCAGTACCTGGTTGACTGGGAGTGTTATGGTCTGGAGTAGAGGTGCTGGGTCCCCGCAAGTAAAACAAATTCTACAGTACTATTAGGCCTATGATATGAATTATTTGGAGGGTGTACTCTTTCTGTGTAGGTGTATGTGTTTTTTCATTGAACTTTTGTTTTCAAAACCTTTCCATTGAGACATAAAAAAGATAGGAAGGAAGTTGTGTTGGCAAGAGTTGAGTTATTTACTAGACTGGTGGGGGTTGGGTGTGTAGGCAGCTCGGGTTGGCTGGGCAGTCTGGCTGAAATCTGATATAGAGGGTGTCTTAAAGATAATAAAAGTTGCCTTTGCACTTTAATTGTAAGAGTTGTTAATTTGTTAGGTTATTGGTTAAAGGTGCAACACAATATTGATTATTGAATTGTCATGGATTTAGTTTCAGGCATTTTTGCTTACTTTTTGTTGTTCTAAATACAGACGTCTAGAAGGGCAATGGGTCATATAAGATTGTGTAGAAATGCAGGAAATGCTTTAGATGCCCCCAAAAATGTGAGGACACCCAGACCCCCTGCCAAGTTATGTCCGCCACTGCTGGGTGGTTTAAAAATTCGTAGTCAATCGATTCATAATATAATAATACTCTTAGCAAAAAAAACAACAACATGTATTTACAATATGTAGAATCTATGAGAATAGAAAGGTTCAGAACTTTTGTGAAACAGCACAATTGAAAAATATATGGCAAATAGAAACTGGATTGTGTTCAGAGATAGATGGGAGGGGTTGAGTGGAGCTGGAAGATGGGACTAAAAACAAACAAGCAATAACTATTGTAAAATATACTGTGTCCATAAAATGGTATGGTATGTATAAGCTGGAAGTAGAAGCCTAAGTGTTGTTGTCCATTAGTTTACTCCAATTAGGTGACGATGGTAGGGTTAGGGGGAAGTAATAAAGGAAAATATATTTAAAACAAATATAGAATACCAGTCAAAAGTTTGGACACACACACACATTCAAGGATTTCTCTTTGTTTTCACTATTTCTACATTGTAGAATAATAGTGAATATATCATAACCATGAACTAACACATATGGAATCATGTAGTAACCATATATTTTAGATTCTTCAAGTTAGCCGTCCTTTGCCTTGATGACAGACTCTCAACCAGCTTTACCTGAAGTGCTTTTCCAAACCATGGAAATCCCAAACCATCCCAATTGGGTTGAGGTCGGATGATTGTGGAGGCCAGATCATCTGATGCAGCACTCCATCACTCTCCTTCTTGGTCAAATAGCCCTTACACAGCCTGGAGGTGAAGTCCTGTTGAAAAACATGATAGTCCCACTAAGCGCACACCAGATGGGATATCGCTGCAGAATTCTGTGGTAGCCATGCTGGTTAAGTGTGCCTTGAATTCTAAATAAAGCACCCCCACACCATCAAATCTCCTCCTCCATGCTTCACGGTGAGACCAACACATGTGGAGGTCATTCATTCGCCTCTCACAAAGACACGGCAGTTGGAACCAAAAATCTCACATTTGGACTCATCAGACTAAAGGACAGATTTTCACTGGTCTAATGTCCATTGCTTGTGTTTCTTGGCCCAAGCAAGTGTCTTCTTCTTATTGGTGTACCTTAGTAGTGGTTTCTTTGCAGCAATTCAACCATGATGGCCTGATTCACACAGTCTTCTCTGAACAGTTGATGTTGAGATGTGTCTGTTACAGGAACTCTGTGAAGCATTGATGTGGGCTGCAACTCTATTTGGGCTGGTATCTCTAATGAACTTATCCTCTGCAGCAGAGGTAACTCTGGGTCTTCCTTTCCTGTGGCGGTCCTCATGAGAGCTAGTTTCATCATTGCGCTTGATGGTTTTTGTGACTGCACTTGAAGAAACTTTAAAAGTTCTTGAAATTTTCCGTATTGACTGACCTTTATGTCTTAAAGTAATGATGGACAGTCATTTCCGTTTGCTTATCAATCATATTTCAGAGTCCACAGAGGCGGAAGCATGATAGTTTGGCGTCCCATTAGGACATATCAATGAGGCTCTGGAACCACCATCCGCGGGGGACACACTGCCCGACCGGCGCATCTCTACAAATTTCCCAACATATGTGGTTCGTGTACGTGTCTTCTACTCATTTTGAATGGGTGGACGATTGGAGAAATTGCTTGGGCCGCGTGTGAGAATTCTAAAAGTATGCCATCGGTCCAATGTTCTAGAACACTGCTTGTGCGTACATGTATGCATTTTTTACTCAGTAGAGGAGTGATAGAGGGCTGACCTCAGTCTGGGATCACCTTTCAGGCTGGTAAAAATACCATTGCAGCCGCAGTAAATTCAAGCAGATTGCTTTCAATTGAGCGGGCCGGGGAAAACAAAATTAAAGAGGCACAAAAATAACAACAAAAGTAATCCAAAGGGAGACGTGCAGCAGGGCATCAGGCTCCCGTTTCCCGAAATGAGCTATATCCACAGCATATGTGTTTGTGTGAAGCCATGAGGCACATGTCGCAGTGTGAGGTTGGTGTCCTGTGGTGTGAAAATCTATCCACACAACGTCAGTGAACATTTATCAACGAATGTCTTGAAAGGTACATCCCAGAAATACCAACCACAACTGTGAATCTCACAATCAGCCATTGCGTTTGTTTGCGTGTGTGTTTTTGTCTCTTGTGCTATGCTATCGAGTGTTTTTCATGATGAAGCATGCATATCTAAATATGGGAGTGAGAGAATGATTGAGCAAATCCACAGCTTGTGTGTGAGTATTTTTTTTATAGTCTCTCATCAATGAAATATTCATGGAAAAGACAGTCAGTCATCAAATTCACATCTGGGCATGGGTCCCAAAATGGACAATATTCCCTATATAGCGCACTTTGGACCCTGGCCAAATGTAGTCCACTTAATGGGAATAGGGTGCCTATCGGGACAGTTGATGTTGAGATGTATCTGTTACTTGCAATTTCTGAGGCTGGTAACTCTATTATGAACTTATCGTCTGCAGCAGAGGTAACTCTGGGTCTTCCATTCCTGTGGCGGTCCTCATGAGAGCTAGTTTCATCATAGCGCTTGATGGTATTTGCAACTACACTTGAAAAAACTTTCAAAGTTCAAGAAATGTTCTGTATTTACTGACCTTTATGTCTTAAAACCTGTTGGGGCTAGGGGAACATCCCCTCCCATTCAGCTGAAAAAAATATTCTTTAGAAATATTTAACTTTCACACATTAACAAGTCCAGCAAATGAAGATAAACATCGTGTTAATCTACCCATCATGTCCGATTTTTAAAATGTTTTACAGCGAAAACACAACATCTATTTATGTTAGATGACCAGAAAAATTCAAAAACACACAAAAGCATAAATATGAATAAAATGAATCACTAAGCTTTGATTATCTCCATCAGATGACACTCATAGGACATCATGTTATACATGTATTGTGTGTTTTGTTCGATAATGTGCCTATATATATATATATATATATATATATATATATAATGTGCATTTCTATATATATAAAAAAATCTCAGTTTACAGTGGCGTGTTACATGCAGTAATGTTTTGATTCCAAAACATCCGGTGATTTTGCAGAAATACTCACAATAAACATTGATAAAAGATGCAAGTGTTATTCACAGAATTAAAGATAAACGTATCCTCTATGCAACCGCTGTGTCAGATTTAAAAAAATCTTTACGGAAAAAGAATAATCTGAGAACGGCACTCAGAACCCAAAGAAATAGCCGCCATTTTGGCGTCAACAGAAGCTACAAAAAACACTAAATATTAACTTACCTTTGAATATCTTCATCAGAAGGCAGTTCCAGGAATCCCAGTTCGACAATAAATGACTGATTTGTTCCATAAAGTTCCAAAAAGCCCATAATTTAGCCAATTGTTGTTAGCTTGTTCAGCCCAGCATTCAATCCTCAAAAAGCACGAGCAATTCCTCCAGACAAAAACTCAAAAAGTTCTGTTACATGTCGTAGAAACAAGTCAAATGATGTATGCAATCCATATTTAGGATGTTTTAAACATTAATCAGCAATAAGGTTCCAACCAGAGAATTTCATTGTCTGAAGAAAGGCATTGAAACGCAAGAACACTCTCTCGTGCGCAATGAGACCGAGGCTTTCTGCCAGACCACCCACTCAAAGAGCTATTATGAGCCCCACCTTTATAGTAGAATCATACAACCAGAATCTAAAGACGGTGACATCTTGTGGAAGCCCTAGGAAGTGCATGCTCATCCATATGTAAGATGGACATCCAATGGCACTGTTTTCTAAATTGAGTTCTCACTTCCTGTTTGGATTTCTTCTCAGGTTTTTGTCTGCCATATGAGTTCTGTATTACTCACAGATATAATTCAAACTGGTTTAGAAACTTCAGAGTGTTTTCTATCCACCAGTAATAATAACATGCATATATTCCCATCTGGGAAAGAGTAGGAGGCAGTTTACTCTGGGCACGCTTTCATCCAAAAGTGAAAATGCTGCCTCCTAGCCCCAACAGGATGGACTGTCATTTCTCTTATTTGAGCTGCTCTTGCCAGAATATGGACTTGGTCTTTTACCAAATAGGGCTATTTTCTGTATACCCCCATAGTCACAACACAACCAATTGTCTCAAACACATTAAGAAGGAAAGAAATTCCACAAATTAACTTTTAAGAAGGCAAATGGTGACTATTTGAAGAATCTCTAACACTTTTTTGGTTACTACAAGATTCCATATTTTTAATTTCATAGTTTTGACGACTTCACTATTACTCTACAATCTAGAAAATAGTAAAAAATAAAGAAAAACACTTGAATGAGTAGGTGTTCTAAAACCTTTGACAGGTAGTGTATATAGCAAGAAAAGTAATTGAACTGTCAACTGTGTAAATATTTGTATGAACATTACAAGATTCAACAACTGAGGTATAAACTGAACAAGTTCCACAGACATGTGACTAACAGAATTGATGTTGAGATGTTACCCCTCTCTTCCACCATGGCACCTGCAAGTTCCCGAACATTTCTGTAGGGAATGGCCCTAGCCCTCACTCTCCGATCCAACAGGTCCCAAACGTGCTCAATGGGATTGATATCCGGGCTCTTCGCTGGTCATGACAGAACACTAACAATCCTGTCTTACAGGAAATCACACACTTAACAAGCAATATGGCTGGTGGCATTATCATGCTGGAGGGTCATGTCAGGATGAGCCTGCAGGAAGGGTACCACATGAGGGAGGACGATGTCTTCCCTGTAACGCACAGCGTTGAGATTGCCTGCAATGACAACAAGCTCCGTCCGATGATGCTGTTACACACCGCCCCAGACCATGACGGACCCTCCACCTCCAAATTGATCCCGCTCCAGAGTACAGGCCTCGGTGTAATGCTCATTCCTTCAATGCTAAACGCGAATCTGACCATCAACTCTGGTGAGACAAAACCTCGACTGGTCAGTGAAGAGCACTTTTTGCCAGTCCTGTCTGGTCCAGCGACGATGGGTTTGTGCCCATAGGCAACATTGTTGCTGGTGATGTCTGGTGAGGACCTGCCTTACAACAGACCTACAAGCCCTAAGTCCAGCCTCTCTCAGCCTATTGCGGACAGTCTGAGCACTGATGGAGGGATTGTGCATTCCTGATATTGCTCTAGTAGTTGTTGTTGCAATCCTGTACCTGTCCCGCAGGTGTGATGTTCGGATGTACCGATCCTGTGCAGGTGTTGTTACACATGGTCTGCCACTGCAAGGACGATCAGCTGTCTCTCCTGTCTCCCTGTAGCGCTGTCTTAGGAGTATCACAGTACGGACATTGCAATTTATTGCCCTGGCCATATCTGCAGTCCTCATGCCTCCTTGTAGCATGCCTAAGGCACGTTCACACAGATGAGCAGGGACCCTGGGCATCTTTCTTTTGGTGTTTTTCAGAGTCAGTAGAAAGGCCTCTTTAGAGTCCTATGTTTTCATAACTTGTTATGGCTGCATCCCTTGTTCTCAATTTCCGCCTGAAGACATACCCTAATTTAACTGCATGTAGCTCGGCCCCAGAGGCAAGGATATGCATATTCTTGGTATCATTTGAATGGAAACATTCTGAAGATTGTGGAAATGTGAATTGAATGTAGGAGAATATAACACAGTAGATCTGGTGGAAGAAAAGAGAAAGAAAGAGCATACTTTATTTATTTATTATTATTGTTGTAGCATCATCTTTCACATGTACTAGAATAGCCACACAGTCGGATAGGATGCTGGAGATAATTCTGATGGATAACACATGAGGACAACTGTAGGTGTGCAAAGTTTCAGACTGATAACTTCAGGAATGGGTGAGCTACATGACATTTAGCATGAAGTCACCCAGGTGTCCCACACAAGTTGCCCAAATGTACCCAAGTGGCCGAATTGGTGAAATGACCTAATATATACAACAGTGCAAATAACAATATACAACATATCAAAAAGCAATTCTAACACACAAAAAAATATATAAAAATGTTTAATAAAATATTAGATTTTTTTGCTTTTTTTTTTAAGGGGTAGACCCTTTGGAAGTCCTCTACACAATATTTTGCTGCCTGTGCCATGTCCCACAGCAGTCTCTTTCTGAGGCAAACTGAACAAGTGGTGCAGGTGATGGGGGACTTCATGCCACACAGAACACAACGACACATCCCTGCTGTGCCCTTTTGGCCCTGAGGCACAGTCATGCCTGCAGTAATGAACTGTGGCATATGAGCACCACTGGAGGCAGGAGTAGAGGGGGCAGAAAGTGATGCAGTGGACGTTTTGCTATAGCCAGCAAGCTCCTGGATGAGCAGCTCCCTGGAGGCTAGCTGTGAGATGGGGAGCTGTCCACAGCTCTTCGCCATTTCCTTCTGCAGGATGAAGGAATTCACCACAGCAATGTCAATGAAATGGTAAAGCAATGTCTTGTACCATTTCTTTGTCTTATGTAGAACATTGTAGTACCCTATCCGTGCGTCTGCACGTGTACCTCCCATGCTCTTGTTGTAGTCCTTGATGGCTGCAGGAATGGGGACATTTTTGGTGGTCCATGCCCCAGTAGCGTCCTTCACACGCCTGACGATGTGATCGCCACTGAAGGACTTGTGGATAGTGGAGCACATCACCACCTCTCTGGTGTCCATCCACTTCACAAACAGCAGGTCATCTTCACGGATCCATCGCATGGTACCCCGCTCAGCCCGCTTAGGCATGTCATTTACCTTGGTCTTCGGAAAGCCCACTCTATTGGTCCGAATGGTGCCACACCTCCAGCTTCCTCAGATCTGCAAACAGGGTAGGGCTTGTGTAAAAGTTGTCCACAAAGAGTTTGTAGCCCTTCCCCAGCAGTTGAAAATCCAATGTCATAGCTAAGTCCTTTACCAGTCGCACAAGTATTCTTTGCCTCGTAGACAAAAAAATTGCATGTGTATGCACACACAGAATCAGCCAAAACAAACAGCTTGTAACCCCACTTAGTTGTTATTTTTACGCATGTATTGTTTTAGGCCAATTCTGGCCTTTGAGGTTACCATCCTCTAATCTATGGAAAAGGTCTGGGCGGGCTGAAAATGGATCTTGCAGGCCTCAACCAAGCTGGGGGTAGAGAGGTTTGACTTTGCAGAGCCTGTCAAACCTTGCGGTGCCTCTCCTCCTGCCATTCTCCTCATCAACTTCTGGGTCACTGATGTGAAGCGCCCGTGAGATATTTAAAAACCTTGTAGAGGACATGACAGGGGGGGGGGCAGTTGATAGAGTGGGGATGTTTTCCAGTAATCCTTTAGGGTGTTTAACTTCACCAGCCCCATGTAAATTACCAGTGAAAGGTAGCAGAAAAGGTCTGACATGGAAATGGGCTTCCATGCCTCTTTCTTTCCTGCTTGCTTCCTAGCTCCATACTTGTTAGTATTACACACCAGGGAATCAACAACTGCCGGGGTGAAAAACAATTGAAAAAGTTGCATGGGGCTGTAATTTGATGTCATGTCGAGCTGAGGTCCTGGTGGCCTTTTTGGTCTGAATATTGGAAAACGTGGCTCCATATCCTCCTCCAGCACAGAGTGCCATTGCCCCTCTACCTCTCTGCCAGCAGGTTCCACACTTCCCTTCCTCCGCTTCTTTGTTATTGTCTTCACACCTCTAGATGGCCGGGCGGGGGTAGGTGTGGAGCCAAAGACAGCAGGAGTCCGGCTGGATGAACCCGCTTCAGTGGGGGATGGGCACATTGGCACCGGGGGCTCCCAGTCAGAGTCGCTATCACTGTGAAAGAAAACATTTAAAAAATATTTGTATTGCATGAGCTTTTTATCATCACATAAAATAAACAGATATGCATTGTATAGAGCAGAAGGAACAGTCACTAAGGTGAAGTGCTTGTCACACCCTGACCATAGTTTGCTTTGTATGTTTCTATGTTTTGGTTGGTCAGGGTGTGAGCTGAGTGGACATTCTATGTTACATGTCTAGTTTGTCTAGTTCTATGTTTGGCCTGATATGGTCCTCAATCAGAGGCAGGTGTTAGTCATTGTCTCTGATTGGGAACCATATTTAGGTAGCCTGTTTGGTGTTGGGTTTTGTGGGTGATTGTTCCTGTCTCTGTGTTTTGCACCAGATAGGGCGGTTTTTGGTTTTCCATGTTTATTGTTTTGTAGTGTTCGTGTTTATCTTTTTTTATTAAACATGAATCAATATAACCACGCTGCGTTTTGGTCCGCCTCTCCTTCAAGTAAAGAAACCGTTACAAGCCTGAATGCCAAGTGTCACGTCTGGAGGAAAGCTGGCACCATCCCTGTGTTGAAGTACAATGGTGGCAGCATCATGCTGTGGGGATGTTTTTTCAGCAGCAGGGACTGGGAGACTAGTAAGGATCGAGGGGAAGATGAACAGAGCAAAGTACAGAAAGATCCTTGATGAAAAACTGCTCCAGAGTGTTCAGGACCTCAGACTGGCACGACGGTTGTAGTGGAAATTTCCTGTATTTACCAAATCATGAGAGCAAACCACACACAAGTCAGAGTTATTATAAAGTCCATCTTTAATTATATGAGCTCCATCAAAACCCTGTGACTCTCAGATCAATTCAGTGTCTATAAATTAAATCTCTGAGAGTGCTTACAAAACAGTTCTTAGTATAATTTATAGCCAAGACACACCCATCTCAACTCACATGACGAATAACAGATCTTAGGAACATTACAAAGGAAGACTTTACTTGAGAGAGGAGTACCGTAATTGCTGGACTATAAGCCGCTACTTTATTCCCACGCTTTGAACCTCGCGGTTTATACAATGACGCGGCTAATTTAGGGATTTTTCTCGCTTTCACAAGATTCATGCCGCCAAAAAACTGAGCACCGTCACATAATGTGACGTAAAATCGAGTGCGCTCAAACTTCCCATCATTCTGATTACGGTAGTAATTTTGTCACCCCCATCATGGCAAAGACACAGAGAAATGCATATGATGCAGCTTTCAAGTTGAAGGCGATCGATCTGGCTGTTGGAAAAGGAAAGAGAGCTGCTGCACGGGAGCTTGGCCTTAATGAGTCGATGATAAGACGTTGGAAACAGCAGTGTGAGGAACTGACTCAGTGCAGAAAGACAACAAAAGCTTTCAGAGGGAAGAAAAGCAGATGGCCCAAAGTATTTGCAGCCACTCGACATCAGTGTAAATTGTGCATTTAAGGTGGCGCTCTTTGTTCAGTGGGAGTCTTGGATGACAAGTGGGGAGAAATCCTTCACTAAAACGGGCTGCATGCGAAGAGCAACTTATGGTCAAGTCTGCCAGTGGGTCCTGACAGCGTGGAGCATTGTCAAAAAATCCACTATCATCAACGGGTTTCGAAAGGCTGGACTGCTGCGTGTTGAAGGGGCAGCATGAGCTCAGCGGGGTATTTGCCTCCGGATGAAAGTGACGAGAGCGACAATGAAAACGATCCAACATCGGATGAAGCAATTCTGAGGCTATTCATCTCCGACACCGAAGGAGATGACTTCAGTGGTTTCAGTGCACAGGAGGAGGAAGATAGTGACCAAGTTCATTTGTTTCAATGTACCGGTAGGCACCTGCGGCTTATAGACATGTGCGGCGTATTTATGTACAAAATACAATTTTTTTTATAATTCAGTGGGTGCGGTTTATATTCAGGTGCGCTTAATGGTCCAGCAATTACGGTATTCCAAACCAGACAGCATTAGCTATAAATTATTGTTCAGTTTGCTCTCCTAAAACGAGGTTCTACTTCTCGTTCTTGGTACAACATAGTACCAAGACATTAGGATATATATCAATTGTCATTTTAGACACTCCCATTCTGGACAAGCTCATGGAGACACAGTGACTGGCACACAGACATTGTGGAGCCAAGAGATAATTGGTTCCCCCTCAATCATCCATTCACATGGTTTAAAATATATGTTTACATATGAAGACAAGCTTGACCTCTCCCCTCTCTGCGGCCCAAGTAACTGAACCCTGACAGAGAACAGATAACTGCAACCGGCCACCACTATAGTACAACAAGATACATTCTATATGAGAAATAACTCACAAGCATATAATGAAAATAAAACATCTTATCTATGTTACCCAACTATTCTGATTAATCCCCAACAAGGTTCACCTTCCATTAGGACAATGACCTTAAGTACACAGCCAAGACAATGCAAGAGTGGCTTCGGGGCAAGTCTCTGAATGTCCTTGAGTGGCCCAGCCAGAGCCCGGACCTGAAGCTGATCGAACATCTCTGGAGTGACCTAAAAATAGCTGTGCAGCAACGCTCCCCATCCAACCTGACAGAGCTTGAGAGGATCTGCAGAGAAGAATGGGAGAAACTACCAAAAATACTGGTATGCCAAGCAATTAGTGTCATACCCAAGAAGACTTGAGGCTGTAACCAATGCCAAAGGTGCTTCGACAAATTACTGAGTAAAGGTCTGTATACTTACGTAAATGTGATATTTCCTTCTTTAAAAAACTATTTTGCAAACATTTCTAAAAAACAGTTTTTGCTTTGTCATTATGGGGTATTGTGTGTAGACTGATGAGGGGAAAAAACTATTTTATCCGTATCATTATAAAGCTGTAAATTGTAGTAAAAGTCAAGGGGTGTGACTACTCTCTGAATGCACTTTACCTCCGTACTTTTTTTCAGGAAACCTTCAGACGAGTGAGGCCTGTGGTCGTCCGAGAGCAAAATGTACATGTTCCTGAGAGTCTCATCTTTCCATGGAGGGGTAGGCCAAACTGCTCGGACACTACAGATGATTTTGCCAGAAGACCGATGTTCTGGATGTCTCATGATCTGACAAACACCGCTCTAGCTCTGTCACCTTTCACCACAGATGTGTAAGTGTTACATAGGCGAATGTGTTGGATTGAGACGCATCCAATGTATAAAAAAAATTATTGATATCTCTAATTTAAACTGCAGATTATTTTGCTAATACTTTTATTATGCTAATTAGATTTCCGCGGGAGCACGGACGTCAACCTTTGGGGTGTAACTAGCTAGCTAGGGTAATTCAATTATTGTACATCTAACACATACATTACATATTAATAACTCAGAGCTTTACAGTTTTTTTTATTGCTTGGCACTATGTTTGCAAAACTCTACACACCAACCACAAGACCTTACACCGAACCAGCAAAACATTACACATCTCTTGCAAAAGCAAGCAATTCTTGCAAAACTCTTAACTCTTTTAAAAAAGTTTTTTTTTTGCGTCAATACAGTACACACAGACCATCATTTGAATAAGAACATGAAGCACCAACTACTCACTGATGGTATAAATGAAAAACACTTTTGCTTTTTCTGTGTGCAGGGCATAACAGTTTGCAATAAAGTTTTGTCATACATGTAGTAAACACACATACACACAGGTATCCAAATGTGTAAAAGTTTGGATGTGTATTCCAAACACACTATCAATACAAAACCAATTCTAACACTCCTCAAACAACAAAAGCTCTCAGTAGAAGAATACAAAAACATTTGTGCTTGAGAAAAAAAAGAACAATTTTTTGGGGCTACATCTCGCCTTATTTGTTAGTCTGGCAATAAGACTTCATCCACATGCAATGTTGTATTGAGCTAGGCAGCATGGAAAGTATGGCTTGGAGTGCCGTATCCAGGCCTGGCATGACCCCTGATCGATGTCTCCACAAGCCTCCTCAATTCCCTGTAGAAGGGGTATGCGTTGGTGGGGTTGGCGATCATACACCTTCCAACGTCATGCAGAGAAGAATTATTCAATGGGATTCAAGAACGGAGAGTATGGGGGGAGATTGTGTGTTATGAAAAGTGGGTGACCTGTGAACCAATTGTGAACCACAGCAGCCCGGTGGAAACTAATATTGTCCCAGATGATAACGTACCTGGGCTGCTCTGGCCCTTGGTCATTAGGGATTAGTCTGTTGGGTAGGATGTCCAGAAATGTGATAATGTGTGCAGTGTTGTATGGGCCTAGGATTGCATGATGGCGAAGGACGCCGTTTTAACTAATAACCGCACACATTGTTATGTTGCCACCACGTCCTCCCAGGATGTTGATGATTGCACGGTGTCTGATGATATTTCTGCCGCGGCCCCTTGTTTTTGCAAGGTTGAAACATGCCCTTTCCACATATATTAGCTCACGATGCACTGCATCTGCTTCTAGCTCCATCATTCTCTGAAAGAGACAAGACAAAACAATGTAGCACAGTACGAAAAGACAGGGATCAGTCAATACGATGTAGCACCATACACTTCCAGATCCAGTACCAATGATAGGATAGTATAGCGTACCTGCAAATATCTCAATTGTTTTACACGGTCTGAGTTTTTTCCCGAAAGGGACTCTGTACAGCTGCTTCATCCTCATTCTATTGCGTTTCAGTAGATGAGACATTGCAGAGAGACTCACTCTGTCGACGTTTGGAATATGGTGTTATCTGCCATTATGTGGTCCTGCAGTTCTCCGAGTCGTTATTTGCAATGACCGTATTTACAATGTGGGTCTCCTGCTCTGGGTTGAACAGTCAACATCTTGCACCAGATACTGGTTTTCTTGCAGTTCTGTAAAAACATTTGAATGGTTTTAGTGATAGATCCTTCTCATTATGAAGGTACAGTACATAATACTGTACCAGTAAGACTACAGCACTTACAGTTACCTACCGGTTCTCATTTCGAAATATCTGTATGATACCTGCAACAATATAGTGGCTCAGATTGGTTTCAACCCGTTGCCCAGACTCCATCATGCTCATCCCATGGTTGACAGGAAGAGGTGAAGGTCAACCACAGTCGCTCTGATTTCAGTCGCTCTGATTTCATCAGTTATTGTGTTCCTGACTCCCCTTCCTCTTCCTCTTCCACGTCCTCTCCTTCTCCCCTGTCCTACTTCACCTCTTCCTTCTCCTCCTCCTACTTCTTCACCTACTCATCCTCCGCTACCTCCTCCTCCTCTACTTATCACCCCTCTTACTCTCTGTCCAATATTGGCCTCCATTGTTGTCCAAACCAAATGTTTACCTGTGGCCTATTTATAGTGCTCAAGCTCTGATTGTTAAGTGAAGTCATCATCAAAGTTTTTTCACGTGTCCATGTGGAAAGGCAATTGGCGAAATAGTGTAGCAATGTTTACAGTTTTGCTAGAAGTGTGCTATTAAATTGTAAACTGACTATAAAGCAGTGAGTTGTGTTCACAGTTTTGCAAAAAGTGTGTTATAAAATTATAAACTTAGTGTAAAGCAAAGAACGTGCATTCAGATTGGCATACTTGGTAAATGCATTGGCTACAAGTGTTAATGGTTTCAGAGATAGTGCTTCAAGAATTACTGTTAGTGTTTAAATATTCGGAAAAAACTGTAATATCCAAAGCAATTATTGCCTTAGTCTGTCACACTGCATGCTGTGCTGGCAAGCTAAAGGAGCTATCTAGCTAACTAGCAGTGTTAGGTAGCTCATGAAAACTCTTACCTACAGGCTGTTGAAGAACATTTCTCCTTCCACTGTCACCTGCCAGGTGAAAACATGTTTTAAGTCAACGTAATGACTATATAATCAAATAAAATTTGAACTTGCAATGTCTTCTTTGTTAGTTGGAGGCAGGGATAGAGGCGGAGCTTGGGAACTTTTCAAATTGTGATGGACAGATCTTGATAAATATGTTCTAGGTTCATGTGTCTCTTTTTGAAATAAACATAGCTAATCTTACTCAGCACACACCCCGTGTTAAGGGTTAGCGTACCCTCATCACATGTGGCCGGCCTGTCAGGAAGTCCAGGATCCAGTTGCAGAGGGAGGGGTTCAGTCCCAGGGTCCCTACATTGGTGATGAGCTTGGAGGGGACTATGGTGTTGAACCCTAAACTGTAGCATTCTTGTCCAGGTGAGACAGGTCAGTGTGAATTGCAAATGAGATTGTGACATCTGTGGATCTGTTGGGGCAGTATGTTAATTGGAGTGGGACTGTGATGACGGTGTTGATGTGTGTCATGACCAGTCTTTCAAAGCACTTCATACAGTGCCTCCAGATTATTCATACCTCTTGACTTTTTCCACATTTTGTTGTGTTATTTCCTGAATTAATTAAATTGAGATGTTGTGTCGCTGTCTGACAAACAATACCCCTTAAAGAAAAAAGGGAATTATGTTTTTAGAAAACTTTTAAAATAAATGTTAAAAAATGTAACGCTGAAATGTCTTAATTCAATAAATATTCAACCCCCCAAGAGGTTAATAATTATTAATAAATAAATAATTCCCATTTGGGAACCCCCCCCCCACCCCCCCTGAGCTGTAATGTGGCGCAGGGAACGCAAGAAATAATCCTAAAAATATTTAACCTCCACAGATTAGCAAGAAAAATGGCTCAAATGAAAGATAAACAAGTTGTTTATCTACCCAGCAAGTCAGATTTCTAAAATGTTTTACGGCGAAAACATAGCACATATTTATGTCCAACCACCACTGCAGACATACCTCATTAGCATAGCCAAGTAGGAAAAAATATGCAATCAACAAACGCAGGATTAAAAGAAAAATCATTTCACTAACCTTTTCAAATCTTCATCAGATGACAGTAATATAACATGTTACACAGTACATTCATTTTTTTTTTCAATAATCTGCAATATATATCCATAAATCTCTGTTTACAATTATGCATCGTTCAAAAAATGCTACTGCAATGTCAGGAGAAATAAAATAGCTCCGGCAGATAACGTCAGCTAACAAGGAATCCACATCATAAACTTTGACTAAATATGCATGTTTTACATATGTATGGCAAGATAAACTTCTTCTAAATGCAATCGCTGTGTTACATTTATTTTTAACGTTCCATTTTGCGTTCACTAGGCTATAATAGGGATTCGGCGCTCCCATTTAGCATAATGACTCCTCTATCTTGGAGTCGACAGAAACCCAAAATGAACACATAAATATTCCCTTACCGTTGCTGTTCTTCCATCAGAAGACCTGGAAGGGTTAATACTCACCAAGTTAGCGTTCAGTTTTCAAGTCTGTGTCTTTCGGTTCTCAAACTAGCCACATTTCGGTCGAAATGTATGCAAATTTCAAGTGGATGCGCACCAAAACGTCGAAAGTATACATTATATGTCGAGTAAACTTGTCAAACTATGTTTATAATTAAGCCTTAACATGTTATAAAGGTCTACAGCAATCGTGAGGGCGAACAGACACACACACGTTGTTCAATCCATCCTGAGGGAAAGAGAGAGAAACTTCACAGTGCGCATTGGGTAAACTTTTTTTTTTGCATGACCGAGACCTTTCGGCACGCTGAACGTCTCGTGAGCTCGCGATTCTCACAGTTACACGCCTCATCGAAAGCAGGCTTCGCGCTGAAGACGTAGAAACTGTTTCCATGGTTATAACAGCTTGGTAAGTGTGTATACGATGACGTCAAAGTGGTGGCAACTTTTTCCATTACAAGAGAGACTTTGGGAGAATGCATGCCCTGACACTTCTGCTTTACATAGAGACAAAATTTAAACGGTTTTAGAAGCTTTAGAGTGTTTCCTATTCGATAATATTTTTATATGCATATATTAGCAACTTTTGACAAAAATTTATCATGTTTTATATGGGTACCGAATTCCTCCAGAAGGGGCAGTATTCAGGGCTAGCCCGGCAAGCCTGGAGTAAAAAGTTGCTTAACCTTTCTAGCGCAGGGGTTCCAACGTGACAACATTCCGCTGAAAAAGCAGCGCGCAAAATTCAAAAATATTTTTGAGAAATATGTAACTTTCACACATTAAAAACCTCTTAAAGATCGGGTGATTTTTTCAACTTTTTGTTAAAAATCGCGCAAAATTTCAACATCCTGCTACTAATGCCAGGAATATAGTATATGCATATGATTAGTATGTGTGGATAGAAAACACTCTGAAGTTTCTGAAACTGGTTCAATCATGTCTGTGACTATAACAGACTGTGTGTAGCAGGCAAAACCCCAAGGAAAACTGTTCACCCAAAAATATATATATATCCCTCCGCCAGTTCTCTATATTGTCTATGGGAAGGGAAAATAGATAGCGCCCAGTTTACAATTCCTACAGCTTCCACACGATGTCGCCAGTCTTGGCAATTGGGTTGAAGTTAATCCTTGGTGAAATGAAGAATAGGCACTTCCTGTCATCGGGTACACCGGAGGAAGTTATGAAAGAGAGAAGTTATGAAAGTAGTTTGAAGTGTTTTGTCAAAGTTTATAGGTAACTTTTTTAATGAAAAAAAATGACGTTGCGTTTTGGAAAGCTGTTTTTTCCTGGATCAGACGGGCTTCATAAATGGACATTTTGGGTATACATGGACGGATTTAATCGAAAAAAAGACCCAATTGTGATGTTTATGGGACATATAGGAGTGCCAACAAAGAAGCTCGTCAAAGGTAATGAATGTTTTATATTTTATTTCTGCGTTTTGTGTAGCGCCGGCTACGCTAATTCTTTTGTTTACGTCCCCTTCAGGTATTTCGAGGGGTTGCATGCTATCAGATAATAGCTTCTCATGCTTTCGCCGAAAAGCATTTTAAAAATCTGACATGTTGGCTAGATTCACAACGAGTGTAGCTTTAATTGAGTACCCTGCATGTGTGTTTTAATGAAAGTTTGAGTTTTAGCGAGTACTATTAGCATAGCGTCTCACCTTGCTCTAAGAGGATTATTAACAAGTCCAATACAGAAAATGAAAGACAAACATCTTGTTAATCTACCCATCGTGTCCGATTTAAAAAATGCTTTACAGCTAAAGCACAACATATGATTATGCTAGATCACCGCCATGTCGAAAAAACACAGCCATTTTTCCAGCCAAAGATAGGAGTCACAAAAAGCAGAAATATAGATCAAATGAATCACTAACCTTTGATGATCTTCATCAGATGACACACATAGTACATCATATTACACAATACAGGTATGTTTTGATAATGTGCATATTTATATCCAAAAATTGCTTGTGAATTTCCTTTCTTTTTCGGCTCCAGACAAATGCCTACTTCACACTTAAAACATGTTTTTTTTTGCATATTTGAGCTATTTCATGACAATAGCTGAAACAGGACAGGAAATATGCTTGTTCAAAGTTTGGCATTTTTGTTGATTACTATAGCACTCCCTTTTTGGCCAATCAGTGTACTATTGTAAATGCCAGATCTCCATGGCAAGACGCATCATTCACCCAAGTTTCATATAAATCTGTCCAGTACTGTCTGAGATATCACGTGTGGCTAACGTACTAACGGACAGAGACGGATCAACACTCCCCTCTGCGATTTCATCATGGGGGTACAGAAAGTATGTGTGTGTGCACCCCCACCGAGGCATTGTTCCAAATGAGTAGAGATATTGTTTAGACCCAAGCTCCCTGATTCTGCCATCCAGGCTGATTGGGCATTGTTTGTTTGAAAGCTCAAATGTCAGGGGGAAACAGACAGGCAGAGAGCTAAAATATCACAGTCAGTCTCCCAGTCAGCCATTACACAGACACGCACACACACACACACACAAGTTTCATATTTACTCTGCAGCAGCCATCACCACAGCTCGTCTCCCGGGAAAGGTAAACCAAATACTTAATCAACCTGCAGAGGAGAAATCAATAACTTCTCTCTCCCCTTCCTTCATCTCCCCATCCTCTCTCCTCTCTCTCTCTACCCTCTCGGTGGAAAAGGTTGTGGACATGGTTGAATTTGTTCGGCTTAAAGAAGTTAATGGAACTACTGTCTTAATCCGTAGACTGCTGTTACCAGTGTGTACACAGTCAGACACACACATCTGTTAGTTTACCGAAGTTTAGGGAAGGCAGTGCAACATCAGTGTGTGCCAACTCTCGGTCAATCAATTCCTTAAAATAGCCTAATTAGGGATCTGTTATTTCTCACATATCGCCGTGCTAGAGAGAACAAGTCAGAGAGACTCTGGTGTGTGTGTGTGTGTACTTCTCCATGATGCTGCCGCAGTACCTGTCACACTGCAGCACTCTCTCACTATAGTTCACTCTCTCCCACACTCTCTCTCACTCGCTTTCTATTCTCTACCTCTCTCCTAGCATCTCTATTGTTTCCTTGTGTTTCTCTGTCCTCATTCCTCCATCTCTCCCTCTTGCTGTTTCTCTTGCTGTCATTCAAATCAAATCAAATCAAATTTTATTTGTCACATACACATGGTTAGCAGATGTTAGTGCGAGTGTAGCGAAATGCTTGTGCTTCTAGTTCCGACAATGCAGTAATAACCAACAAGTAATCTAACTAACAATTCCAAAACTACTGTCTTATACACAGTGTAAGGGGATAAAGAATATGTACATAAGGATATATGAATGAGTGATGGTACAGGGCAGCATACAGTAGATGGTATCGAGTACAGTATATACATATGAGATGAGTATGTAGACAAAGTAAACAAAGTGGCATAGTTTACATTTACATTTACATTTAAGTCATTTAGCAGACGCTCTTATCCAGAGCGATTTACAAATTGGTGCGTTCACCTTAAGACATCCAGTGGAACAGCCACTTTACAATAGTGCATCTAAATCTTTTAAGGGGGGGGGGTGAGAAGGATTACTTTATCCTATCCTAGGTATTCCTGAAAGAGGTGGGGTTTCAGGTGTCTCCGGAAGGTGGTGATTGACTCCGCTGTCCTGGCGTCGTGAGGGAGTTTGTTCCACCATTGGGGGGCCATCGTCCGCATAGTTAAAGTGGCTAGTGATACATGTATTACATAAGGATGCAGTCGATGATATAGAGTACAGTATATACGTATGCATATGAGATGAATAATGTAGGCTAAGTAACATTATATAAGGTAGCATTGTTTAAAGTGGCTAGTAATATATTTACATCATTTCCCATCAATTCCCATTATTAAAGTGGCTGGAGTTGGGTCAGCGTCAATGTCAGTGTGTTGGCAGCAGCCACTCAATGTTAGTGGTGGCTGTTTAACAGTCTGATGGCCTTGAGATAGAAGCTGTTTTTCAGTCTCTCGGTCCCAGCTTTGATGCACCTGTACTGACCTCGCCTTCTGGATGATAGCGGGGTGAACAGGCAGTGGCTCGGGTGGTTGATGTCCTTGATGATCTTTATGGCCTTCCTGTAACATCGGGTGGTGTAGGTGTCCTGGAGGGCAGGTAGTTTGCCCCGGTGATGCGTTGTGCAGACCTCACTACCCTCTGGAGAGCCTTACGGTTGAGGGCGGAGCAGTTGCCGTACCAGGCGGTGATACAGCCCGCCAGGATGCTCTCGATTGTGCATCTGTAGAAGTTTGTGAGTGCTTTTGGTGACAAGCCGAATTTCTTCAGCCTCCTGAGGTTGAAGAGGCGCTGCTGCGCCTTCTTCACGACGCTGTCTGTGTGAGTGGACCAATTCAGTTTGTCTGTGATGTGTATGCCGAGGAACTTAAAACTTGCTACCCTCTCCACTACTGTTCCATCGATGTGGATAGGGGGGTGTTCCCTCTGCTGTTTCCTGAAGTCCACAATCATTTCCTTAGTTTTGTTGACGTTGAGTGTGAGGTTATTTTCCTGACACCACACACCGAGGGCCCTCACCTCCTCCCTGTAGGCCGTCTCGTCGTTGTTGGTAATCAAGCCTACCACTGTTGTGTCGTCCGCAAACTTGATGATTGAGTTGGAGGCGTGCGTGGCCACGCAGTCGTGGGTGAACAGGGAGTACAGGAGAGGGCTCAGAAAGCACCCTTTTGGGGCCCCCGTGTTGAGGATCAGCGGGGAGGAGATGTTGTTGCCTACCCTCACCACCTGGGGGCGGCCCGTCAGGAAGTCCAGTACCCAGTTGCACAGGGCGGGGTCGAGAACCAGGGTCTCGAGCTTGATGACGAGCTTGGAGGGTACTATGGTGTTGAATGCCGAGCTGTAGTCGATGAACAACATTCTCACATAGGTATTCCTCTTGTCCAGATGGGTTAGGGCAGTGTGCAGTGTGGTTGAGATTGCATCGTCTGTGGACCTATTTGGGCGGTAAGCAAATTGGAGTGGGTCTAGGGTGTCAGGTAGGGTGGAGGTGATATGGTCCTTGACTAGTCTCTCAAAGCACTTCATGATGACGGAAGTGAGTGCTACGGGGCGGTAGTCGTTTAGCTCAGTTACCTTAGCTTTCTTGGGAACAGGAACAATGGTGGCCCTCTTGAAGCATGTGGGAACAGCAGACTGGTATAGGGATTAATTTAATATGTCCGTAAACACACCGGCCAGCTGGTCTGCGCATGCTCTGAGGGCGCGGCTGGGGATGCCGTCTGGGCCTGCAGCCTTGCGAGGGTTAACACATTTAAATGTCTTACTCACCTCGGCTGCAGTGAAGGAGAGACCGCATGTTTTCGTTGCAGGCAGTGTCAGTGGCACTGTATTGTCCTCAAAGCGGGCAAAAAAGTTATTTAGTCTGCCTGGGAGCAAGACATCCTGGTCTGTGACTGGGCTGGATTTCTTCTTGTAGTCCGTGATTGACTGTAGACCCTGCCACATGCCTCTTGTGTCTGAGCCGTTGAATTGAGATTCTACTTTGTCTCTGTACTGACGCTTAGCTTGTTTGATAGCCTTGCGGAGGGAATAGCTGCACTGTTTGTATTCGGTCATGTTACCAGACACCTTGCCCTGATTAAAAGCAGTGGTTCGCGCTTTCAGTTTCACGCGAATGCTGCCATCAATCCACGGTTTCTGGTTAGGGAATGTTTTTATCGTTGCTATGGGAACGACATTTTCAACGCACGTTCTAATGAACTCGCACACCGAATCAGCGTATTCGTCAATATTGTTATCTGACGCAATACGAAACATGTCCCAGTCCACGTGATGGAAGCAGTCTTGGAGTGTGGAGTCAGCTTGATCGGACCAGCGTTGGACAGACCTCAGCGTGGGAGCTTTTTGTTTAAGTTTCTGTCTGTAGGCAGGGATCAACAAAATGGAGTCGTGGTCAGCTTTTCCAAAAGGGGGGCGGGGCAGGGCCTTATATGCGTCGCGGAAGTTAGAGTAACAATGATCCAGGGTTTTACCACCCCTGGTTGCGCAATCGATATGCTGATAAAATTTAGGGAGTCTTGTTTTCAGATTAGCTTTGTTAAAATCCCCAGCTACAATGAATGCAGCCTCCGAATAAATGGTTTCCAGTTTGCAAAGAGTTAAATAAAGTTCGTTCAGAGCCATCAATGTGTCTGCTTGGGGGGGATATATACGGCTGTGATTATAATCGAAGAGAATTCTCTTGGTAGATAATGCGGTCTACATTTGATTGTGAGGAATTCTAAATCAGGTGAACAGAAGGATTTGAGTCCCTGTATGTTTCCTTCATCACACCATGTCTCGTTAGTCATGAGGCATACGCCCCCGCCACTCTTCTTACCAGAAAGATGTTTGTTTCTGTCGGCGCGATGCGTGGAGAAACCCGTTGGCTGCACCGCCCCGGATAGCGTCTCTCCAGTGAGCCATGTTTCCGTGAAGCAGAGAACGTTACAGTCTCTGATGTCCCTCTGGAATGCTACCCTTGCTCGGATTTCATCAACCTTGTTGTCAAGAGACTGGACATTGGCAAGAAGAATGCTAGGGAGTGGTGCACGATGTGCCCGTGTCCAGAGTCTGACCAGAAGACCGCTACGTTTCCCTCTTTTACGAAGTCATTTTTTGGGTTCGCTGCCTGGAATCAATTCCGTTGGCCTGTTTGTAAGGCAGAACAAGGATTCTTGGTCGTACTGATGGTGAGTTGACGCTGATCTTATATTCAGTAGTTCTTCTCGACTGTATGTAATGAAACCTAAGATGACCTGGGGTACTAATGTAAGAAATAACACGTAAAAAAACAAAAAACTGCATAGTTTCCTAGGAACGCGAAGCGAGGCGGCCATCTCTGAGGCGGCCATCTCTGTGTGGTTATCCTTTTTCACCTTGAATCTTGTTCTGCAGAGAGGTCACTAGCTGGCACAGCCACAAAGTAATTCAAACTAACCTTAACCCTAACCTTAACCACACTGCTAACCCTGATGCATAACCCTGACCTTAAATTAAGACCAAAGCGCACATTTTAGCTTCTATGAATTTACCGATCGAGAAGAAATCACTTCAATTTGACCCCCTTTCAAATCATCCCCTTGGTCTCCTTCTCTCTTTTTGTCACGCCCTGGCCTTAGTATTCTGTGTTTTCAGTATTATTTTGGTTAGGCCAGGGTGTGACATGGGGATTTATGTGGTTTGTTTTGTCTGGGGTTGTTTGTAGTCATGGGATTGTGGTTAGAGTAGTACTCTAGGTAAGTCTATGGTTGCCTAGAGTGGTTCTCAATCAGAGGCAGGTGTTTATCGTTGTCTCTGATTGGGAACCATATTTAGGCAGCCATATTCTTTAGGTCTTTTGTGGGTGATTGTTCCTGTCTTTGCGTTTGTGGCACCAAAGAGGACTGTGTTTTTTTTTTCTTTTTTTTGTAGATTGTTGTATTTTCATCTCTATGAAAGATGTACAAAACTAACCACGCTGCATTTTGGTCCGATCCCTGCTACACCTCTTCAGAGGAAGAAGAGAACCGTTACACTTTTCAAGTAATCTCTCTCTCTCTCTCCCTCTCAATTCAATTTGCTTTATTGGCATGAAGTAACAATGCACATATTGCCAAACAGTAACAACAATAGCCAAGTGTCAAAATAACCATACATTCAACAATAACAATAAGCATACAGTAGAGTACATGTGCACAGCCTTTCCTCTACAGGGAGCCAGGTTTACCTGTGTCTACCTTTCTCAATGGCAAGGCTGTGCTCACTGAGCCTGTACTATGTCAACGTTTTTCTAAGGTTTTGATCAGTAACCATGGTCAAATATTTAGCCACAGTGTACTGTTGATTTAGGGCCAGATAGCACTGCATTTTGCTTGGTGTTTCCCAGTAAGCAATATAGTTGTATCTTAACAGTTTTTTGTAATTTGGTTTATCCTGATTGATTGGATGTTCTGGTCCTGAGGCTTCAGTGTGTTAGTAGAACAGGTTTGTGAACTCAGGACCAGCTGGATGAGGGGACTCTTTTCTTTGCTCAGCTCTTGGCATTGCAGGGCTTGGTAATGATATGAGAGGGGGTCACTGTATTTTAGATGTTTCCAAAACTTAATTGCTCTTTTTTGAGTTTTTATTATTAGTGGATATTGGCCTAATTCTGCCCTGCATGCATTGTTTGTAGTTTTCCTCTGGACATGTAGGATAATCTTACAGAACTCTGCATGCAGGGTTTCAATGGGGTGTTTGTCCCGTTTGATGAAATCTTGTTTTGCAAGTGGACCCCACACCTCGCTGCGTAGAATGCCCTGCGTTGTCACGTAATGACCTTAGTTCCTTTTTTATGTCTTTGTCAGGGCGTGAGTTGGGGTGGGTAGTCTATGTTCTTTTTTTCTATGTTATATTTCTATGTGTTTGGCCTAGTATGGTTCTCAATCAGAGGCAGGTGTCGTTCGTTGTCTCTGATTGAGAATCATACTTAGGTAGCCTGTTTTCTCCATTTTGGTTGTGGGTGTTTAATTTCTGTTTAGTGTCTGTTTCACCTAGCAGAACTGTTTCGTTTTCGCTTCATTGTTGTTTTGTTTAGTGTTCAGTTTTTCTATTAAAATATGTTGGACACTTACCGCGCTGCATTTTGGTCCTCCTCTCCATCCACCGAGAATCGTTACATGCATGCTTTCTTTCTCAGTTCATTCACTGCCTCATTAAGGTGTCTAGTTGAGCTTATTTTTAATCCTAAGTAATTGATGTGTGTGCAGTACCCTTTATTTTGTACCAATTGAGAACTTTGGTCTAATTCCCTGAGATCTGGATCTTCTCTGGAAAAATCATTATTTTAGTCTTTTTGGGGTTTACTGCCAGGGCCCAGGTCCAGGCTCTACTGTAGGCCATATGCTGTGGGTGACAGCAGGCATAGGTCATCTGCGAAGAGCAGGCATTTCACTTCTGAATTGTGGAGACTAACACCAGGGGCTGAGGATTTTTCTAGATTAGTGGCCAATTCGTTGATGTAAATATTGAAGAGTGCAGGGCTCAGATTGCAACCCTGATGAAGGCCCCACCCTTGGTTAAATAATTCTGTTATTTTCTTGCCAATTTTAATGCTGCACATATTGACAGTATACATTGATTTAATTATGTAATATGTTTTACCCCCTACACCACTTTCAATAACCTTGTAGAACAGTCCTGTATGCCAAATAGAATCAAATGCTTTTTGGAAGTCGATAAAGCAAGCTTATATTTTGGTATTATTTTGGTGGACATGTTTATCTAACAGGGTGCAAATATGATCAGTTGTGTGATGTTTTGGTATAAATCCAATTTGGCTTTTACTCAAGACATTGTGCTTATTAAGGAAGTTTAGAACTCTTACATTTATGATACTACAGAAAACCTTCCCCAGATTACTGTTCACACAAATGCCTCTGCAATTACTAGGGTCAAATTTGTCTCCATTTTAAAGATTGGGGTCAGGGAAATAACCTACACTCAGGATCAAATTAAACAGTTTTACTATAGACAATTTAAATTTTGCACTAGTGAGTTTGAGCATCTCATTTAGGATGCCATCAGGTCCTCATGCTTTTTTAATTTTGAGAGCCTGAAGTTTCTTATAGAGCTCCTGGTCAGTTATTGGGGAGTCCAATGGATTTTGATTGTCCTTTAAAGCTTTTTCTAATCCACTTCTCATGAATTTGGCGTTATTCTGCGTTTGTGTCAATTTGAGCGGTGTTGTAGAGTGTTTTAAAATGGGTTGTCCATATGTCACCATTTTGTATCGCTAATTCCTCTTGTTTAGATTTTTTTGTTTTTTCCAATTTTCCCAGAAGTTGTTTGTGTTTATGGACTCCTCAATTAGTGTCAGCTGCTTGCTGTTGTACTGTGCTTTTTTGGTTCTTAGTGTACGTTTATAGAGTTTTAAAGTCTCACAGTAATGATTGCGTAATTCACCATTATTTGGGTCTCTGTGCTTTTGGTTGGATAGTGTTTTTTCCTTATAATTTTACAATCTTTACAATCTGCATCAAACCAGTTGTCATCTGTGATGTTTTTTTATCAATTTCAATTGTGCTTCTTTTGCCGTTTGCCTGAATATATAGTTGATGTTTTTTACTGCTAGATTGATGACTTCTTTACTGTGAGTGAATGTGGTACCCAGAAAGTTAGCTAAGAGTGTTTGGATATTTTGGTTACAGGTTGCTTTCTGGCATTCTTCTGTGCTGTTTTGGGCCCATCTGTATGAATTTCTGATGTTGTACAGCTTACTGGGCTGTGAATGTGTAGTTGTTTCCATGTCTGTTCTTTTGAGGAACAACGTAATTTGGCTGTGAACAGACAGTGGTGTTAGTTGCTTGGCAGTGAATGAGCTGAGAGAGAAGGGGTCAATGTCTGTGATCATATAGTCTACTGTACTGTGGCTGTACTGTGGCTGTACTGTGGCCAAGAGGTGTGTGCAGATGTATTGGAGGAGCTGTTTAATCTCACTCAATCCTACAGGGTTCTCCTGTCCTGTGAGGACCTCTGCGTAGCTGCGCTGGTCCTGCTGTTGGTCCCAGTGGAGTGGAGGAGGGCCAGTTCTGGGCCGTGGGGCTTCCTCTCTGGTCTGTTAGGGGTGGTGGTCTGGTGCGGGGTAGTCGGCTGGGCCCGGTCCGGTCTGGCTAAGCCGATGGAAGTGGTGATGGTCTTGTGGTGGGTGGGGCCTGTGGGGTGCGCTGGGTCTGGTGGGGTGTTGAAGGGGCCTGGGGCTCCTTGGTAGTGCAGTTGTCTGGTAGGGGTCTCTGGGTGGTCCTCTAGTCCAGTGCGGCATGGGGTGTTTGTCTACCAAGTGCCACGTCCTTTATAGACTTGGGAGATCCTGTCTGCTTCCTCAGGTGGGAGTGGTCGTGCAGATGCTCTGGGGTGATTTTTGGGTGGTGAGCAACGTGCACAGTCAGGAGTAAGCCACACCCTCTGGTGATGTCAGCGTTGACTTTCAGAATGGTACGGGGATGAAAGTCTTTGCGGGGCAGCAGAGTGGAGATGGTGAAGTGGGAGTTGGTGAACCACTCAGAGGCCCTCTCTGCTTCTCTGTTGACGAGGCTGCCTACTCTCTCCTGCTCTTCTCGCAGGTTGTTAGTGCCGGTGTGAATAATAATGTGGCCTGGTGTGCCAAAGTCAGGCTGGGACAGGATGTGGATTGCATCCTCTGTTTTAGGCACCATATTTTGCACACCTTGTGTTGGAGGAAGAGTTTATCTTCTTGGATGAATTTCCCATTTGAGTCAATAAGGATGGCCACCTCAGTGGGTTTTACTAGATTAGTGAGTTTACGGTCTGGGGCTGGAGTACACAGGGCCTGTGTACATGAGGGGTGTGTGTCAGGGGGGGGGCAGAGAGCTTCTCTCTGTAGTAGGTGTCCCCATGTGAGTCTTCTTGTTGACAGGGGGTGTGGGTAAAGTGTTGTTGGTATGGGGGGGGGTTAAGGTGAAGGTGGGTCAGTGTGGGTTATTCGAGGTGGTGAGGGGCTGCAGCTTCTCTCTAGGAGTCTCTACAGTCTGCTCTCTGTGCTGTAGCACTCTCTTGATGACAGACAACTCCTTTTCCATCTCCTCCTTTACCTGCACCATCTCTCTCTCATGGTGGCCTTTACCTCCTCAAGTGCTGTGGTAAGGCTCTCTCTCAGCTCCTGAACAGAGTTCTTCAGGTTGGTCCTGCACTAGTTGATCTGGTCCTGTAGAAGCTCTGTGTCTGGGCTGGTGGTGGTGTAGCTGGGTGGCTGCTCCTTCAGCTCAGTAACCCATACCTCTAACACAGCCAGTCTGTCTCTCAACAGGCTGATGATAGTGTGGTCTTGGCTTTAGTGCATTTGGGAGTTTGAGTGTTTGGTGTAGAGGGCTCTGTCTTAACTTATTTTCTTGATTCTGTCCTTGGTCTTTTTCTATGGTGGAGGGTTAATGCACTATTTGTTTTTGCAGTATCCACAGTTTTTTTCAAAGTTAGGGTGAAAGAGGACAGTTTGTTTCCTGGGGTTTGGAAGGTGGGGTGTGTGTGATGGTTTCTCAGCCTGGCGCGGAAGATACACTGTCGATACGGCATGGATTCAGGTGTGTTCCTGAGAATGGAGTGAAAGTGGAGGAGGTTCTGCTCACAGTCGGTGAACAGGTATGAGCTGAAATCATACATTCCGCTTCCAGAATGAACAAAGCTGTGGCTGTGTTCATGAAAAGAGCAAATTTGGTTGGTAGGCAAATTGCTACTTGTAAGAGGTGTGTTGGTGCAAATCTATCCTCTTTCTACCCCTTCGACAATGGTGGTAGTTGTAAATTTGCCTCCGTTTATTACGGATGATCAAATCAGGAAAGAGTCGATTCGTTTTGGTAAGTTTGCTAGCGGTTTTTGTGCACTGTCGGCAGGTTTTCAGGCAGATGCCGTTAAGCATGTTGTTTCATTCCGGAGGCCTGTGTATATGTTTCTGAATTACAATGAGCAACAGCTAAATGTGCATTTTAAAGTGAGGCATGGGGAGGGGCTCTACGCAGGGTTTGCCAGCACAGATAGTCGACTGTGTTTTGAATGTGGGTATTTGGGCATAAGAGCTTTGCATGCCCATATAAAGGCAGTAGAAGGTGAGGGCACAAGCGCCAGTGGGGGAAATTGAGGTCAACGTGCAGGGGGCAATGAGATGCAGACAGCAGAGGCTGGGCCTAGTCATGCCAGGGATGGTGGTGTAGATGAGGCTGGGCCTAGTCAGGCCAAAGATGGTGGGGTAGTTGAGGCTGGGTCTAGTCATGCTATGGAGGGTGGTGTAGATTAATCTAGGTCTAGTCAGGTTATGCTAGTGGATGAGGAGAGTATAGTGGGGGAGGGTAAGATACTCGGTTGGGAGGAGAGTGTCAAGCGGGAAAGGGAGGGGAGAGGCTGGTGTGGTCAAAGGAACCAAGGAACCTTTGCCTGGTGCTGGGGGGGAGGCCCTGACCAGAGAGGAATGGCAGGTGTTCAGGATGGGAGGAGGAAAGTGAGTCTGAGGATGATGAGGCCTGTTTTTCCAGACTCCTCTTCAATGGGTCCGGAGCTGACATCCAGTCAAGCAGAGGGATTTGATGCACCGGGGTTTGATGCACCGGGGTTTGATGCACCGGAGTTTGATGGACTCCCAGTGGAGTTTTATAAAACATTCTGGGGAATAATAATTGGACTGGACTACTTTTCCGTGTTACGTGAATGCGTTGGGGTAGGAGAGTTGCCGATGAGCTGCCGTCGGGCGGCTCTGACTCTCCTGCCCAAAAAAGGGGTCTTGTGTGAACTTAAGAACTGGAGGCCTGTGGCATTGCTCTGTGCGGACTGCAAGGTATTTGCCAAGGTCCTCTCTAACAGACTGAAGTCCCATCTGGACTCGATAGTACATAAGGACCAAACATATTGTGTACCGGGACGCTAAATCACAGACGACTTGTTCTTAATCAGGGACATGTTGGACTTGTCGAGAGGTTCTAATGTGAACTTTGGACTGGTCTCTTTAGATCAAGAGAAAGCTTTTGATAGAGTGGACCATAAGTGTCTGTTTAATTAATGTGATGTTTGGGGAAAGTTTTTTGACTTTTGTGAAGATGTTGTATTCTGGGGCGTCATGTATGGTGAAGGTGGGAGTCGGGCTCAGTAGGCCAGTCTGGGTGAGATGCGGCATTAGACAAGGTTGTCCTCTATCGGGGGAGTTATATACACTAGCTACTGAACATTTTTGGGGACTGATACGCAGGAGACTGCAGGGAGTTTGCTGGATAGGCTTAGCAGTGTCAGCATATGCAGATGATGTTTCTGTAATGGTCAGGATATGCAGGCTCTAGAGACCAGTCTGAACGTGTACGAGGGAGCTTCTTCAGCTAAGGTAAAATGGGGGGGATTGGGCCCCTCTGCTTCCAGAGGGTTTGCAGTGGGGTTGTGAAGGGTGTAAAATGTTGGGGAACTGGTAGGGGCTGTCACAGGCAGCGGTGTCAAGACTGGCCAGGTGGAGGTGGCTCCTGTCCTTAGTGTCATATAGAGGGAGGGTGCTGATAATCATAACCTGGTGGCATCTTCCCTGTGGCATAAACTGACTGTCCTAAACCCCCCTCCCCTCCCCTCCCCTCTGCTCTGCTCGCAGACCTGCAACGCAAGCTGGTGGAATTTTTCTGGTAGGTCCATCACTGGCTGAGGGCGGCAGTGTTGTACATACCCGTTCACAAAGGAGGACAGGGCCTGGTGCAACTGGATAGCACGGTGGCTGCTTTCTGACTAAAGTCGGTGCAGAGACTGCTGTACCATACTGATGTTGGCTGGAGGGAATCAGCATGCGTGCTGCTGAGGAGAGCTGGCGGATTAGGGTTGGACCAGCAGCTCTTCCTCATGAAGCAGGAGAGGCTGAGTACAGCATGTCTCTCAGATGTTTACTCTGCGGTGCTGAGGGCCTGGCAGCTGCTAAGGTTCAGTCTGCCACCCTGCAGAGGCAACTGATGGCAGCGGGTTTACAAAGACTGGGTGACCTGCAACTGCTGGGAGAGGATGGATGGAAAACCTCGGAAGTGCTGGCAAAACAAGCAGGAATAATGTATCTTTGGCTGCTGGAGAGATTCATAGAGGAGGTCCAGGAGGCACTGTCTGAGCCGGAAAGGGGGGTGTTTGAGCGGCCAAAGGGGGAGGGACCAGCAATGTTTTCGCCACTGCAGGTGACTGCAGAGACTGGGGACTGGCAGGGGCGTCTGGGCGACTTATGTTTAATCTTCAGGAGATATGGTGTATTAGGGAGGCTGTCTGTATAGCTAGGGAAGATGTTTTCGATATACGGTTGTAGAAGTGGTGAGGTTTTTTGGTTATTGGTGGTGTTTTGTATTGTGTGGCAGAGGGAAAGGTGAGTAATGTACATGTATGCAGTACAGGATATATTTTGTTTTATTTTGAGGGGGGGTGAGATTTTAATGAAATGAGAATGTTTCATTAAAGAAAGACAAAAGTATCTTTCTCTCTCTTTCTCTTGCTCTCGGTCGCTTGTCTTTCGTTCTACTCCCCGCCTCTCTGATTCGTGACACTGACACTCCCCCTGCTGTATCACTCAAGATTAAACACATTTGAAATCATTTTGAACCTGTTTTCTTTTTCTCTCCACGGCTTCTATTAGATTAAAACCATTTCACAACTACAGCTCCAGCCACACAACTAAACTCTGCTACCCTGCCCTGGAGTGGAGTGTCTTTGCGTGGTCCACATAACAACCTGTATCCCCTCCCTGGATCTCATCTGTCACTTGAAACTTTGGTTCTTGGGGGATGATTGATACATTGAGTGATTGATTAAGGAACTATATTGAGCCATTACATCCTTCCTTTTTCACTAGGGTATAAAATGAGGTAACAGGCATGCAATATCCCTTTGTCATCCAGCACCATGAAGAAAACAAAATAACTGGCAGTTCAAAAGAGACAGATGGTCGTAGACCTTCATAAATCTGGTAATGGCTACAAGAAGATCCACAAACAATTGAATATACCACTGAGCACTGTCAGGGCAATTATTTAAAAAAATCTAAAGATATGAAACAGTTAAAAACCTCACGGGTAGAGGACGCAAATGCCTTTTGCCCCCCAGGATAGGGAGGAGGATCGTGAGAGAAGCAACAAAGTCCCCAAGAATCACTGTGAAAGAATTGCACGCCTTGGTAGCGTCTTGGGGTCACCAGGTTTCAAAAAACACCATCAGACGCCACCTCCACAACCACAGGCTCTTTGGAAGAGTTCCAGAAGAAAGCCCTTAATGACCCCGAGACACAGACGCAAACGCTTGGAGCTTGCCAAACCACATTTAAATTATGTTTGGAAGAAGGTGCTCTGGTAAAATTAGATTAAATTTGAACGTTTTGGTCAGATACAGCATCGGCATGTTTGGCGTCGAAACAGAGATGCATACAAGGAGAGGCACCTCATACCCACGGTGAAATATGGAGGGGGGTCAGTGATGTTTTGGGTCTGTTTTAATTCCAGAGGTCCAGGGGCACTGGTTAAAATTGATGGCATAATGAATTCCACCAAGTATCAGGCAATTTTGGGTGACAATCTGGTTGCCTCTGCCAGAAGGCTGGGACTTGGTCGTAGATGGACTTTCCAACAAGACAATAACCCAAAACATACCTCAAGATCCACACAGAAATGGTTCTGTGACAACAAAATCAATGTTCTGCCATGGCCATGTCAGTCACCGGACCTCCATCCAATTGAAAACCTATGGGCTGAGTTGAAGAGGGAAGTTGATAAGCGCAAACCCAAGAATGTGAAGGATCTTGAAAGGATCTGCATAGAGGAATGGTCCAAAATCCTTCCAAATGTGTTCCTTAACCTCGTCAAACATTACAGGAAAAGACCATGCTGTTATCCTTGCCAGAGGTGGTGGCACTAAGTGCTAAATGAGCTCTAGGACGCTAATTTTTGCTCTAGGACGCCCACAGGCCTCACAAGAGTTGTCTGAAGGTCCCCCGGTATCAGTTGAAAAATGAATGCAAGTACAGTATATGTATATTATGATTTTTTGGGGGGGAGGACCTTCCTCTGTTGTTCCATGTTGTGAATCTGTTATTCAATGCATTTGTATGGGTTAATAACAGTAAGGCCCAAAAAATGTTTTCATCAATTAATGTACAGTTATGTGCTTTGAGTGTGTATGGGCATGGGTGCGTGTGTGTGTGTATGTTTTCATCCGGTATGTTTGTGTGCGTGCATGTGGTCTCTCTCTTTAATCGAGTCCATTTTTAATCAGTATGCGAGGTGCGAGGTGGCTCCCTGTTTTCTGTCTTGGTTGGCTTATTATTTATTTGTGGTATTTGACACACCGTCTCCGATTCACAAATGCACACACACACACTTGGCTATCAGTTGGCCCCGCTTACATAAAGGATGTGTGGGGGGGGTTGAGAGCTAAGCGCTCACTTAATTGGCCCAAACACAGCTGCATTCTGGCAGATATGAGTGGTTATAAAGTGGAGAGGTGGATAGAGAGTTAGTATGTAGAGAGAAAGGGAATGGGGAGGCAGAGAGACAGGGAATGGGGAGGCAGAGAGACAGGGAATGGGGAGGCAGAGAGACAGGGAATAGGGAGGCAGAGAGACAGGGAATAGGGAGGCAGAGAGACTGGGAATAGGGAGGCAGAGAGACTGGGAATAGGGAGGCAGAGAGACTGGGAATAGGGAGGCAGAGAGAGGGAATAGGGAGGCAGAGAGACAGGGAATGGGGAGGCAGAGAGACAGGGAATGGGGAGGCAGAGAGACGGGGAATGGGGAGGCAGAGAGACGGGGAATGGGGAGGCAGAGAGACGGGGAATGGGGAGGCAGAGAGACGGGGAATGGGGAGGCAGAGAGACGGGGAATGGGGAGGCAGAGAGACGGGGAATGGGGAGGCAGAGAGACGGGGAATGGGGAGGCAGAGAGACGGGGAATGGGGAGGCAGAGAGACGGGGAATGGGGAGGCAGAGAGACGGGGAATGGGGAGGCAGAGAGACGGGGGAATAGGGAGGCAGAGAGACGGGGAATAGGGAGGCAGAGAGACGGGGAATAGGGAGGCAGAGAGACTGGGAATAGGGAGGCAGAGAGACAGGGAATAGGGAGGCAGAGAGACAGGGAATAGGGAGGCAGAGAGACAGGGAATAGGGAGGCAGAGAGACGGGGAGAGGCAGAGAGACGGGGAGAGGCAGAGACTGGGAGAGAGAAAAGCAGTGAGAGAGAGAGAGGACAGTACCCTGTCTAGTTTCTCTGTACCTCCTCGGGGATACAAGATGTTGATTTTGATCGACACCCCAAAGTCACGGTCCACAACGCAGAAGTCATATTCGGATTCTAACTGTCGGACGTTGTTGTCGTGAAACAGGTCGTAGTGCTGCATGGCTGTTGTAGTGCCCCTGCTTATAAAGGTGACCCAATCAGTCCAGAGCTGAGTATGGAGGTGCGTAGAGGGTTAGCGGTTTGAGGTTGAAGTTGCACCTAAAAAATAAATGTAAAAAGGAGAACCCCACACTCTAAAAGCTCAGATGCAATAATTGTTTCGACAGCCCCGACTTGCATCCAACCAGCCATGTTGTCGTGGCTATATGAAACTTACGTGATATAGAAACACTTACATGATCTAGCCATGGCATTTCCATGGTAACAGCCGAGTTCTCCAGAGGCTCTTCAGCATGTGTGCCTTTGTCTTGGTGTCTTCAATTAGTGCGTGGAAATCCTGCTGCTGCATGTGTTTGTTCCCGTTGACACCTTTATGCAATGATCAATAGCCTGGTGATAGAGGAAAATATGGTTGAAATGACTAATTATGTATACATTCCAATCAGAAACTGACTAGTCCAAATGCTATAATGTACGGTACATGTGAGTTATCCCTCTTGCTCCCTTTCCCAATTGTATATAATGTAGTCAGGAGTTAGTAACAATATAGGTCTGTTCCTTAGTTCATTCAGTTGTACAAATCTTCAGGTGGTGGGAACGGGCCATCTCCAAATGGTCGGGAATGTTGATTTATGCTGACTGGCCTTGACTTCGTGCTGATAACGCGGAGGCTTGAAAGTTAGAGGGGCCCTCTGTTTGTGAAACGGAACGTTTGGAAAACGCTGACGTCATTTTCAGTTTATAACCTGTGGAAATGTGTGTAAGCATTCAGTACTCTCTGGAATTAAACGCTCTTTACCTGGCTTTTAAGACTGGTCTCGATCTACGTCATGCATAATTAATGAACTTACAATTCATTAATGAATTAGAAATGAGTGCTAATTGATTTTGGCAATTAAAGCATAAAGGGATTTAGAATTCCTCTATCACCTGGAGAAAAAGAGAAACTACAGATGGAAAAAGGATGGAAAAAGGAAATTTGGTCAGTAGAAACTATATGTCCTTTAAGTCAACCATACTGTATATAGTATATTATGTTTGTTTGAGAGTTACCGGTAATGGTGAGGAGAAATGTATTCACTAATACAATGTATTCACTGATAATGGTTATCTCCCCCTACTTCCTCAAATGTCAGGGAATAACTTTCTCTTTGCTTTGCCTCATGGGTAGCATTTGTGTTTTTCATCTAAAGGTAATAATAACGAAGGAGGGAGGCCCTTGGAGCCTGGTTGTCATTTTTTTCCCTTTTCACCAATGATTTATCTCGGCACAGAAAAGGCATATTATAGGCCCAGCACAGGGAGTTATTTCATCTCTAAATTTCACATTGATGGCAATTTCATTTGATTGGATTTATGCTATACATTCTCTTTACCAATCTGCAGGAAAGGGAAGTTGGAGGAAGGAGAAGGGGGACGTCTTACCACCTATAACTTGCCACCCATCCAATCACTTCCGAGCTTGTATGGGTGCTACATATTGGAGGTGGATCACAAAATGTTCTCCAATGCAATTTAAGCATAAAAAAAGCACTATTTAACCAAATACTTTTGGCCCCTTTCTCAAGAGGTAGGCCTTCACTTTGGCTTTTACTTCTCCCTTCACATATTCGGTTTTGGCCCTCAATTTGGCTAGCATTGCTGTCTGTCCACACGGAAACAAGTGTACTTTCTCTTAATAATTCTTAGGGTTAGTGTGTTGTTGGCCACTTGGTCCGCTCTACCCTACGTGAAATACTCTGAGAATATAGAAGTACTGTAGCCATATTTGCAATCCATAGTGCACCTATGGGAGAGGTTAGTCTACGTTATTACCAAGACCACCGCCGTCTGCAACCTATATCATGGTGGGATAAAGTGTGAAACGAGTGAATGAATGACAGATGTGTAAAAACTGGGGAGGAGAAGAGGAAATATGGTGCTATTTAGGATCCACTCCAAAACTCATACATAATGGAGTTAGTATGTGGCACCAGAAGTAATGGTGCTGTCTTATAGTATCCAACATGACACCAGAGCAGAAACACTATGAATCATTCTTACGATGGGTAGAGTACCAACGCGTAGCCCATAGCCTACTGTGCTGCTGTACAAGCCAGTGTCATTACTCTTTTACATCACCATGAAGTTCATTGAAGGCGGATTATTTAAGGCTGATTATCAAAGTAATGTCACACTGGCAGGTACAGTGCATTCGGAAAGTATTCAGACCCCTTAACCTTTTCCACATTTTACAGCCATTTTCTAAAATCTACACACAATACCCCATAATGACAGAGAAAAACAAGTTTATTAAATACATGTAAATATCACATTTATTCAGACCATTTACTCAGTACTTTCTTGAAGCACCTTTGGCAGCGATTACAGCCTTGAGTCTTCTTGGGTATGACCCTACAAGCTTGGTACACCTGTATTTGGGGAATTTCTCAGATTTTTCTCTGCAGATCCTCTCAAGCTCTGTCAGGTTGGATGGGGAACGCAGCTGCACAGCTATGTTCAGGTCTCTCCAGAGATGTTCGATCGGGTTCAAGTCCGGGGTCTGGCTGCGCAACTTGTCCCGAAGCCACTCCTGCGTTGTCTTGGCTGTGTGCTTAGGGTCGTTGTCCTGTTGGAAGGTGAACCTTCGCCTCAGTCAGAGGTCCTGATTGCTCTGGAGCAGATTTTCATCATGGATCTTTCTGTAGTTTGCACTGTTCATCTTTCCCTCGATCCTGACTGGTCTTCCAGTTCCTGCTGCTTAAAAACATCCCCCCAGCATGATGCTGCCACCACCGTTTCTTCACCCTAGGGATGGTGCCAGGTTTCCTCCGGGAATGACGCTTGGCATTCAAGTCAAGGCTCTGCCTTGCAATGAGTGAAATGAATCCATCATGATTTGCCCTGGACTTCCACTGCTGACCTCGTTATCAACAAAACTTGTGAAGGACCTTCCCATTTTGCCCCAGATGTGTTTGTTATATATTTTTCTACCATCTCTCACTTTCCTGGCACTATGTCATGTCCTCCCTTGGGAGTTATTCCCCATGCCTCTTTCTCTTGTCTGTCTGCTTTCCCTACTACATTAGAAAGTTGTATGCAATAGTTAAGCATGGTGTCAAACACAAAGCGTAGGTCTGCCTTTCTCAAATCTAACGTGCCTTGTAGTGACATGGGTCGACCTGTGATGACCTCAAACAGATTCAACCCTGTGGTTTTGTTATGAGTTTGCCACCTACAGCCATCCATTCCCACACTTCATCTTTTGGTGCATTGCTTTGCATGTTTCTAATGTGTTTCAATGTATCCAAGGTGTATTTCCTAATCAGTTTAGGTGGCAGAGGTGTTCGCTTGGCAGCCGACTTGGGAGCTCTGTCAGCCAAGTCATTACCTTTACCCTTGTCTGTAAAGCTTTTTCCATGTGTTTTCATTTTCAAAATTGCAACTTGTTTAGGCAACCGGAGAGCATTCAGTAGAGCCATCACCTCTCGTCCATTCTTCACAGGAGCTTCCAGTGATGTCATGAATCCTCTGTTTTTCCATATTTTTTCCAAAATCATGGGTAACGCCGAAAGCATACTTTGAGTCTGTGAAGATATCAACCGTTTTTCCTTCAGCCTGTTTGCATGCTTCTGTCAAAGCCACCAATTTGGCCACCTGTGCTGATATACCTGCAGGTAACATGCCTGTCACCATCACATTGTCCATTGTAGCAACTACCCAGCCTGCCTTCCTCTCACCCCCCTCCACAATGCTTGAACCATCTGTGTACAAGATAAACTCAGGGTTTTCCAATGGATTACTTTTAGTAAACCCATCAGATAGCTGATCCAAAACTGTTAAGGGATTTTTATGAATAATGACTAAATTATGTATACATTTCAATCAGAACTATGACTAAACAGAATACTACTATGTTATTGTATGAATATTATTATAATCATAGTACTGAATGTAATGTGTGTAGTTTTTGTCTAGAGGGACTGTCTGTTCCTTAGAAACGAATGGAGTTATCGTCAGACTGGCTAGAATGCTGTGTTCAGTACCGGACATCTTATCTCTACACAGGGAGAGGAGAGACCTTGGGCTAGTAGTAAATTATTTAACAGGTGGTGGACGATGTGGGAAAGCTTGTGAACTATACTGCCATTGTATCGGAGTGGAGGAGGGACGGTTTAAAACCTATGATGTCATTTTTAGTTTATAACCTGTTGTAAATTGTACCATGATCAGTACTCTCGAGAATAAACGCTATTGATTGATTTTGAGACCGGTAACTGTCTATTTTATGCAAATAAGTATCTTACAAATTCTTAGAGATGGGCAGTGTTAACTGAATTGGTTGATAATCATATAGGAATCTAATTCCTTTAACAAAAACCAACTCACAACTGTTGTGTTCAAGTAATGTGGTATCTGGAGGAAGCATCAGAGTAGCTGGGTTACACGGTGTGCTACATTATATGATGATGTTAGGAGCCTCCAACACCATTGAAGACTTGTTCCAACGAGCAGCTCTGACCTGTGCAGCTCAGTTCCTTGTTAAAAGAGTATGAAGAGCATGAGGTCCCTTGGTGGTAAGATGTTGGTCGAGAACAAGCAATGCCACCGTCAACACAGCGTCCAGTTCCTTCAAATAGTAGTCTACAGGTTTCTGACAATCACCATGGTTTTGTGGCAGCACTGAGGTCATGCAGCCGTCTTTATCAGCCACAATGAGGGTGAACTGTTGGCCTGAGTCCGGAATGCCAAAAGCCGGCATTGATGACAGAGCTAGTTTAAGCTTGCCAAAAGCCTCTTTCTGTTCTTCCGTGAAGGCTACAGAGTCTTTTGAATCAGGGTCTCTCTTGAGGTCGTTAAGGGGTTGTGCAATATTGGCAAAGGAGTCCACCCAGCATCTGTTGTAGTTGCACAAGCCCATGAAAGAGCGAAGTTCTTAAAACGTAGTGGGCTCCTTGGCAGCTTGTCTGGCAACAGTACAATTTTGTGTCATCTCTCTTTTTCCCTGTGAGACCAGTTGACCGAGGTAGATAACCTGTGATTGCATGAGTTGGGCCTCATCAGGGCTAGCTTTATGTCCTTTGGCATGCAAGTGGTCTAACAGTGATTTTAGATCCTTGGCATGTGTTGCCTCATCTTCTGACACCAACAATATACCATCAACATATTGTATGACAACATATGACATCAGAGGGAGATCTTGGAGATTTTGCCGCAATGTCTGATGGTAAATTGAAGGACTATTGTGAAGGCCCATAGGAGTCCTAGTTCTCTGATACTGTTGACCACCCACAGAAAAAGCAAGCCATGGATGGACCTCTGGATGTACAGTGGTTGATCAACTGAAGGTTTTGAGATTATGCTGCGGGATTTAGAGGTAATTTGTGGTTTAGTACGGTACCCTGCATCACTGCTTCATTGCTCCAGACCACCTCAAGGGGGAGTTAGAGCACTGATTATGTTGTTGGGACCCAAGGCGCTAATGTGTCTCTGACAATGAATGGGCGACAAATCAAATTGAACCTGAAAATTGTGCACAACTTCAAAATTGAATTTCAGTGAACTGAATGAAGAAGGTGGTTGAACTTAGAACAATAGTGTAAGAATTCATATTCCTCTGTCCAGCACGCACACACCAAGAAAAATACACATCTTTTTGGGGGGTTTCCACTCGTCAGTATTACTTACTTAAAACTGTTGTTACACTAAGGTCTGTATTCTAAGAGAAACAAAAATGTTCAATTATATTCCATGATATTCCTAAAATGCATGTGTCGACTGAATGTAAGCAAATGATGTCTGCTAAATAATCAAGTTGATGACGTCATATAGCCTCGGCACCTACACAAAGCTGAGTGACTCACTCATTCATGGCTTTGGATCAAAATAAATAAGTGCCAACATTCTTTCTGATAGTCTTTAATAAAGAAATGTTTTGGTTATCCTGACCTGGACACCCTGTATTATAATATCCCATAATGGACTATTAGCAGGACAATAGACTCTTGACAACACCTCTAAGTAGTTTGATTCTTTATGCAAGGCAATTGATCAGCATTAAAAACGCTGTGGATGGGGCCTCCCGAGTGGCGCAGCAGTCTAAGACACTGCATCGCAGTGCAAACCGCATTGCGACAGATGCTTTTTCGATACCTGTACCTGCCACGACGAGGAGACCCATGTGGCGATGCACAATTGGCCAGTGTCGTTCGGATTAGGGGAGGGTTTGGCCGGCCGGGATGTCCTTGTCCAAAAAAATAGGCACTGTGAGCTTTTGGTTTCTCTTCCTCCAAAAACAGAAATAAGTATTTTAGCCTTTAGAAATATTATTTGGACCTTAAGATTACAATCCCTCACTTCCGCATGGTTCCACAGAATACCAACTGGGATGGATCACGAGGCAAATGTGGCTTCTTCATCAACATCTTTCAGAGCTGGTCATGGGTGTACCTCCGCCACGCTCAAGGTCCTAAACGATATCTTAACCGCCATCGATAAGAAACATTACTGTGCAGCCGTATTCATTGATCTGGCCAAGGCTTTCGACTCTGTCAATCACCACATCCTCAATCGGCAGACTCGACAGCCTTGGTTTCTCAAATGATTGCCTCGCCTGATTCATCAACTACTTCTCTGATAGAGTTCAGTGTGTCAAATCGGAGGATCTGCTGTCCGGACCTCTGGCAGTCTCTATGGGGGTGCCACAGGGTTCAATTCTTGGACCGACTCTCTTCTCTGTATACATCAATGATGTCGCTCTTGCTGCTGGTGAGTCTCTGATCCACCTCTACGCAGACGACACCATTCTGTATACTTCTGGCCCTTCTTTGGACACTGTGTTAACAACCCTCCAGGCAAGCTTCAATGCCATACAACTCCCCTTCCGTGGCCTCCAATTGCTCTTAAATACAAGTAAAACTAAATGCATGCTCTTCAACCGATCGCTACCTGCACCTGCCCGCCTGTCCAACATCACTACTCTGGAGGGCTCTGATTTAGAATACGTGGACAATTACAAATACTTAGGTGTCTGGTTAGACTGTAAACTCTCCTTCCAGACCCACATCAAACATCTCCAATCCAAAGTTAAATCTAGAATTTGCTTCCTATTTCGCAACAAAGCATCCTTCACTCATGCTGCCAAACATACCCTTGTAAAACTGACCATCCTACCAATCCTCGACTTTGGCGATGTCATTTACAAAATAGCCTCCAATACCCTACTCAACAAATTGGATGCAGTCTATCACAGTGCATTCCGTTTTATCACCAAAGCCCCATATACTACCCACCATTGCGACCTGTACGCTCTCGTTGGCTGGCCCTCGCTTCATACTCGTCGCCAAACCCACTGGCTCCATGTCATCTACAAGACCCTGCTAGGTAAAGTCCCCCCTTATCTCAGCTCGCTGGTCACCATACCTGTAGCACACGCTCCAGCAGGTATATCTCTCTAGTCACCCCCAAAACCAATTCTTTCTTTGGCCGCCTCTCCTTCCAGTTCTCTGCTGCCAATGACTGGAACGAACTACAAAAATCTCTGAAACTGGAAACACTTATCTCCCTCACTAGCTTTAAGCACCAACTGTCAGAGCAGCTCACAGATTACTGCACCTGTACATAGCCCACCTATAATTTAGCCCAAACAACTATCTCTTTCCCTACTGTATTTAATTTATTTATTTATTTATTTTGCTACTTTGCACATTCTTCCACTGCAAATCTACCATTCCAGTGTTTTACTTGCTATATTGTATTTACTTTGTCACCATGTCCTTTTTTTTGCCTTTACCTCCCTTATCTCACCTAATTTGCTCACATCGTATATAGACTTGTTTATACTGTATTATTGACTGTATGTTTGTTTTACTCCATGTGTAATTCTGTGTCGTTGTATGTGTCGAACTGCTTTGCTTTATCTTGGCCAGGTCGCAATTGTAAATGAGAACTTGTTCTAAACTTGCCTACCTGGTTAAATGAAGGTGAAATAAATAACATCTTTATGCTTTCGTTAATAAAATAATGATACAAATACTCTCGCCAGCTTTGATCTGTGCCTGGCCTGCAGGATGCACATTTCTTTGTTTGTCAGATGAATCACTGGGTCGAAACTAAAGAACAATACAAAACAAGAGAGCAGACATGGTAATGGTCAACAGAATGGCGCAGTGGTCTTAGGCACTGCATCTCAGTGCAAGTGGCATCACTATAGTCCCCGATTTGAATCCTGGCTGTATCACATCCGGCCGTGATTGGGAGTCCGATAGAGCGGCGCACAATTGGCCCAGCGTCATCTGGGTTTTGCTGGGGTAGGCAGTCATTGTAAATAAGAATTTGTTCTTAACTGACTTGCCTAATTGAATATAGGTTCAGTCATTTTTCGTTGCGAGTTTGTAATGTGTTTTGTTTGGTAAATTGTTTTGTAAATATTAATTTACATTTGTGGTGTCACTAAATAAACAATGAAGAAATTAACTTATTTTTTTGGTTTCTACTTGATCAGAACAAGCTGGAACTTGACTGTAGCATATTACTTACTAAAACTGTTGTAATAGTAAGGTTTTCTAAGAGAAAGTAAAATGACCTAGATGCCATGCACAGTATTATAGTCTCTAAAAGGAAAACTATTTCCATCGTCTCTTCTGCATGTCCTTCTCCTTTCATAATACATCCTTACTTACAAAGCGATTATTATTATTAGACATTCTCACAGTGCACATTTGTAAATCCCAAACTCTAAATGAAATTGGAAAGGTAAATACAAAATTATTTGTGACATTGTGGTTACAATAAAGAATGTCAACAAGATGCTGTGTTTTTCTATACAGTAGTGATGTACAGCTGGAGGCATTTTGAAAACAGGTTTTCACTAGTATTGTAGCAGGTGTAGCCCATCATGAAAACATTTTTTCCTATTAGCAGGACAATAGACTCTTCATAGCCCGGCTACTGTATGTGTGAAAATCCCCAAGACCTCATGCTACCGACCGCAAAATGTCGGAGAGCCATATAGATTGCAAAATAGTTGGGAAGAGATTCCATAGCACATGGTTTATGAATTGACACCCAACTGTCCATTGCCCAGCTGGTGTAGGTGTGAAAATCCCCCAATTTGGTTTGGGAGAAGAAAAAAATGTATTTAGCCTAAAAGCTAACATTAGGTACAATAGTAGAAATATGTAAATAGGCCTAAACATATCAAAATATTGCTATAATCCTACCTTGAAAGAAATGATGTGGTCCCATAATCATCTCTCTGTCATAGGGTCCAGCATATTGCTTGATGATTTCCATGATACCTGAAAATAAATAAGTGTCAACATTCTTTCAGATATTCTTTAATAAAGAAATGGTTCGAAAGTGCAGCCATGATACCTGAAAAAAGGAGGCAACAGTGAATTATTGTGGAACACATAGCTGTCCGTGAGATGTAGGCTACGATATTTTATGTGCCTTTTGCTTTGTAAATAGCTAAACTTACCACCAAAAATAAAATATGGGCCTGGTCACTGGCGAAAAATTGCCCCTCAAACATGGAGATTGAGGGGATGCTTGGGACTCAGCTTGCTTGATCTTCTTACTTTTTTCTGTAGCAATTTTGATAGCCTTTGCCGAGTGCATCTTCATCCATTAGTGAGTCAATCGCTTGAATAGTCTTGCTGGAAATGGAATACAATGTAAAATGTGTAGCGTACAGTAAATACCAGCAGTCGATATATTTCAGTATTGTTATTAGCAGTGTTAGGCCTACTTTACAGTATTGTAGCCTACTGTAGCTGTTCATTTTCCAGGGTTTTTGCACTCGACGTAACATAGAATGTCAACTAATAACTTAAAGTGACCTTATTCATCTCTTTCCCTAAGTAAGTCAGGTTTGTAGGCCTCTTTGCTCGCACATGCTTTTTGAGTTCTGCCCACACATTTTCCATGGGATTGAGGTCAGGGCTTTGTAATAGCCACTCCATTTTGCCACAACTTTGGAAGAATGCTTGGGGTCATTGTCCATTTGGAAGACCCATTTGCGACCAAGCTTTAACTTCCAGACTGATGTCTTAAGATGTTGCTTCAATATATCCACATACTTTTCCTTCCTCCTAACGCCATCTTTTTGTTAAGTACACCAGTCCATCCTGCAGCAAAGCCCCCCCACAACATGATGCTGCCACACCCGTGCTTCATGGTTGGGATGGTGTTCTTCTGTTTGCAGGCCTCCCCTTTATCCTCCAAACATAACGATGGTCATTATGGACAAACAATTATATTTTTGTTTCATCAGACCAGAGGACATTTCTCCAAAAAGTACGATCTTTGTCCCCATGTGAAGTTGCAAACCGTAGTCTGGCTTTTTATGGCAGTTTTGGAGCAGTGGCTGCTGAGCTGCCTTTCGGGTTATGTCGATTATAGGACTTATTTTACTGTGGATATAGACACTTTCATACCTGTTTCCTCCAGCATATTCACAAGGTCCTTTGTTGTTGTTCTGGGTTTGATTTGCACTTTTTGCACCAAAGTAGGTTCATCTCTAGGAGACAGAACGCGTCTCCTTCCTGAGCAGTATGACGGCTGCGTGGTCCCATGGTGTTTATACTTGCGTACTATTGTTTGTACAGATGAACGTGGTACCTTCAGGCATTTGTAAATTGCTCCCAAGGATGAACCAGACTTGTGGAGGTCTACAATTGTTTTTTTGAGGTCTTGGCTAATTTCTTTTAGATTTACCCATGATGTCAAGCAAAGAGGCACTGAGTTTGAAGGTAGGCCTTGAAATACATCCACAGGTACACCTTCAATTGACTCAAATAATGTCAATTAGCCTATCAGAAGCTTCTATAGCAATGACATTTTCTGGAATTTTCCAAGCTGTTTAAAGGCACAGTCAACTTAGTGTTGACTAACTGGAATTGTGATACAGTGCATTATAAGTGAAATAGTCTGTTTGTAAACAATTGTTGGAAAACTTACTTGTGTCCTAACCGACTTGCCAAAACTATAGTTGGTTAACAATAGATTTGTGGAGTGGTTGAAAAACAAGTTTTAAATCAAATCAAATTGTATTTGTCACATGGTTAGCAGATGTGCAAGTGTAGCGAAATGCTTGTGCTTCTAGTTCCGACCATGCAGTAATGTCTAACAAGTAATCTAACCTAACAATTTCACAACAACTACCTTAACTACCACACACACGTGTAAAGGAATGAATTAGAATCTGTACATAAAAATACATGAATGAGCAATGGCCGAACGGCATAGGCAAGATGCAGTAGATGGTATAGAGAACAGTATGTACATATGAGATGAGTAATGTAGGGTATGTAAACATTCTATAAAGTGGCATTGTTTAAAGTGGCTAGTGATACATTTATTACATCAATTTTGTCATTATTAAAGTGGCTAGAGATGAGTCAGTATGTTGGCAGCAGCCACTCAATGTTAGTGATGGCCTTGAGATAGAAGCTGTTTTTTTTAATGACTCCAACATAATTGTATGTAAACTTCCGACTTCAACTGTATATTTAAAGGTGTGACATTTCATACAGACCAGGCAGGGAGGCTCTCTAGGCCCAAATAACCATCACTCAAATCTCTTTTGCTCAAACAAAACATAAGCAAACACATATCACAAACCTGTAGCCTATTCACAGAATATTCCAAAGCCACCACAACAACGGCGAAAGAGAAATGGGAGATGGATCTTGGGACCCAGATCACATAAAATCAATGGATTGAAATTAATGAGCAATCCCAGCGATGTTACATTAATATGAGATACAAAGTTTGTCAGTTCAAATTAATTTATAGAGCACGTTGGAGCATTTGAATTTCTATCACCTGAAAGAATGAGCGTCTTTAAGAAAAGACTCATCTCCACACTGCCCCCACGGTAAAACAGAGATTGGAATCCTATTACACATGGCATGGGCCTGCCCTAAACTTGAACAATGGTGGCTGGAGATTGAAAGTATTTTAGACAAGGTCCTTCATAGAGAAGTACATTTAACTCCCATAATGACAATCCTTGGGGATCTGGCCCATCTGCAACTCTTTTCTCAGAGATTGAATCATTTCTTTGGCTAAGCTGTGACTGCATCCAAAGATATCACTTGGGGTCCCTGATTAGAATACATAGATTCGTTATCGACATTCAATCGTAGATACAGTATGTGTGTAGTATGTGATCTGAGGTAACATCTAGGACATATAGAATTGTGTATATAGGGGTTATTTTATGGTACAGTACAGTGCCGATTTTAGCATGTACATCTTGGTGGGGTAAACTACATAAAGCTATCACAACAGCAAAGTTTTATTTTCAGCACCATAGAGTGAATCCTTACCACTGCTACACCTGGCTATCAGCGGAGCCTTGTCTGGCAGCAAAACAGTTCATTCAGCCTCATTTACTGCCTTTTAAAAACATAGCTGATATGGCTGACTTGCTTAAACAAATGTGCTTTCTACAGACAATTGAGATGTACAAACTATGGCATAAGGGGACGACAAGCAAATAAGAGGCAATACGTAATTTCGATTAAGACATTCATGAGCGAGCGACGATGGACGCTGTCAATATAACTATTTCTTCAGCACTTTTGAAATGTACATCGACAGAATTCAGAAGATGGGATTTTCTTACAGTATTCTCCCTGTACACCAAGTCAAACCCATAGGATAAATAAAGGGGGAATATCAGCAGACAATGATAGCTCTTACAATATTTGATGATTACATTTCTCTAAAACAGGCAATAGCTTACATGTGCACCATGAGGGGGAAAGGGACCAAATTATTAGGGTGAGGCACATTAGGGTGAGACACATTTTCTGCTGTCTGCCCCACCACCACAGAAAGCACTGAACTAGGCTGAAAAACTTGCATTTTGGAGTTGCCTTACTCAAGAAAGCACTAAAGAGGCCTTGTTTGTATGCAGCTGTAGTAAAAAAAAAAAATCATTTTTTACATTGTTTGTAAACTGACATGTGACACGTGTTAGCTAAACAGGTGGGGCTCTGCCCTGAATGACGGGTCGCCACTGGTACAGTTCTATATGTTGTGTGTTTTTTGTTTTGTTTTGTCTCATTGCTTGTTTTGACTGTTGTGTTGGCAATATGAAAAACAATGAACACCATTTTCCAAAACACTTACACTACCGTTCAAAAGTTTGGGGTCACTTAGAAATGTCCTTGTTTTCCATGAAAACGTACATGAAATTAGTTGCAAAATTAATAGGTAATATAGTCGACGTTGACAAGGTTATAAATAATGATTTTTAATTGAAATAATAATTGACTCCTTCAAATGTTGCTTTCGTGAAATAATCCTCCATTTGCAGCATTTGTAGCCTTGCAGACCTTTGGCATTCTAGTTGTCAAGTTCTTGAGGTAATCTAAAGCGATTTCACCCCATGCTTCCTGAAGAACCTCCCACAAGTTGGATTGGCTTGATGGGCACTTGAGATTCGGTGACTGTGCTGGCCACGCAATTATAGACAGAATAGCAGCTGACTGATTCTTCCCTAAATAGTTCTTGCATAGTTTGGAGTTGTGCTTTGGGTTATTTTCCTGTTGTAGGAGGAATTGGCTCTAATAAAGCACCGTACACAGGGTATGGCATGGCTTTGCAAATTGGACTGATAGCCTTCCTTCTTCAAGATCACTTTTACCCTGTACAAATATCCCACTTTACCACCACCATAGCACCCCAGACCATCACATTGCCTCCACCATGCTTGACAATTGGTGTCAAGTATTCTTCCAGCATCTTTTCATTTCTTCTGTCTCACAAATGTTCCTCTTTGTGATCCGAACACCTCAGATTTGTCTGTCCATAACACTTTTTTTCCAATCTTCCTCTGTGTCTCTGTTGTTTTGCCCATCTTAATCTTTTCTTTTTATTTGCAACTCTGCCTAGAATGCCAGCATCCCGGAGTCGCCTGTTCACTGTTGGCATTGAGACTGGTGTTTTTTCAGGTACTATTTAATGATGGTGTTTTTTCAGGTACTATTTAATGAAGGTGCCAGTTGAGGACTTGTGAAGTGTCTGTTTCTCAAACAGTTGTGCAGCGGAGCCTCCCACTCCTCTTTCTATTCTGGTTAGAGCCAGTTTGCTCTGTTCTGTGAAGGGAGGAGTACACAGTATTGTACGAGATCTGACGTTTCTTAGCAATGTCTTGCATGGAACAACCTTCATTTCTCAGAACAAGAATAGACTGACGAGTTTCAGAAGAAAGTCTATGTTTCTGGCCATTTTGAGCCTGTAATCGAACCCACAAATGCTGACACTCAACTAGTCTAAAGAAGGCCAGTTTTATTTCTTCTGGAATCAGCTCAACAGTTTTCAGCTGTGCTAACATAATTGCAAAATGATTTTCTAATGATCAATTAGGGTTCTGAAATGATCAACTTGGATTAGCTAACACAACATGCCATAGAAACACAGGAGTGAAGGTAGTTGATAATGGGCCTCTGTACGCCTATGTAGATTTTCCATAGAAAATTTGCACACACTGCAGCAGAGATTTTTGCCCACTCCTCCATACAGACCTTCTCCAGATCCTTCAGGTTTCGGGGCTGTCGCTGGGCAATATGGACTTTCAGCTCCCTCCAAAGATTTTCTATTGAGTTCAGGTCTGGAGACTGGCTAGGCCACTCCAGGACGTTGAGATGCTTCTTACGGAGCCAATCCTTAGTTGCCCTGGCTGTGTGTTTCGGGTTGTTGTCATGCTGGAAGACCCAGCCATGACCCATCTTCAATGCTCTTACTGAGGGAAGGAGGTTGTTGGCCAAGATCTCGCGATACATGGCCCCAACCATCCAAATCAAATCAAATTTTATTTGTCACATACACATGGTTAGCAGATGTTAATGCGAGTGTAGCGAAATGCTTGTGCTTCTAGTTCCGACAATGCAGTGATAACCAACAAGTAATCTAACTAACAATTCCAAAACTACTGTCTTATACACAGTGTAAGGGGATAAGGAATATGTACATAAGGATATATGAATGAGTGATGGTACAGAGCAGCATACAGTAGATGGTATCGAGTACAGTATATACATATGAGATGAGTATGTAGACAAAGTAAACAAAGTGGCATAGTTAAAGTGGCTAGTGATACATGTATTACATAAGAATGCAGTCGATGATCTAGAGTACAGTATATACATATGCATATGAGATGAATAATGTAGGGTAAGTAACATTATATAAGGTAGCATTGTTTAAAGTGGCTAGTGATATATTTACATCATTTCCCATCAATTCCCATTATTAAAGTGGCTGGAGTTGGGTCAGTGTCAATGACAGTGTGTTGGCAGCAGCCACTCAATGTTAGTGATTGCTGTTTAACAGTCTGATGGCCTTGAGATAGAAGCTGTTTTTCAGTCTCTCGGTCCCAGCTTTGATGCACCTGTACTGACCTCGCCTTCTGGATGATAGCGGGGTGAACAGGCAGTGGTTCGGGTGGTTGATGTCCTTGATGATCTTTATGGCCTTCCTGTAACATCGGGTGGTGTAGGTGTCCTGGAGGGCAGGTAGTTTGCCCCCGGTGATGCGTTGTGCAGACCTCACTACCCTCTGGAGAGCCTTACGGTTGAGGGCGGAGCAGTTGCCGTACCAGGCGGTGATACAGCCCGCCAGGATGCTCTCGATTGTGCATCTGTAGAAGTTTGTGAGTGCTTTTGGTGACAAGCCGAATTTCTTCAGCCTCCTGAGGTTGAAGAGGCGCTGCTGCGCCTTCTTCACGACGCTGTCAGTGTGAGTGGACCAATTCAGTTTGTCTGTGATGTGTATGCCGAGGAACTTAACTTGCTACCCTCTCCACTACTGATCCATCGATGTGGATAGGGGGTGTTCCTCTGCTGTTTCCTGAAGTCCACAATCATCTCCTTAGTTTTGTTGACGTTGAGTGTGAGGTTATTTTCCTGACACCACACTCCGAGGGCCCTCACCTCCTCCCTGTAGGCCGTCTCGTCGTTGTTGGTAATCAAGCCTACCACTGTTGTGTCGTCCGCAAACTTGATGATTGAGTTGGAGGCGTGCATGGCCACGCAGTCGTGGGTGAACAGGGAGTACAGGAGAGGGCTCAGAACGCACCCTTGTGGGGCCCCGTGTTGAGGATCAGCGGGGAGGAGATGTTGTTGCCTACCCTCACCACCTGTGGGCGGCCCGTCAGGAAGTCCAGTACCCAGTTGCACAGGGCGGGTCGAGACCCAGGGTCTCGAGCTTGATGACGAGCTTGGAGGGTACTATGGTATTGAATGCCGAGCTGTAGTCGATGAACAGCATTCTCACATAGGTATTCCTCTTGTCCAGGTGGGTTAGGGCAGTGTGCAGTGTGGTTGAGATTGCATCGTCTGTGGACCTATTTGGGCGGTAAGCAAATTGGAGTGGGTCTAGGGTGTCAGGTAGGGTGGAGGTGATATGGTCCTTGACTAGTCTCTCAAAGCACTTCATGATGACGGAAGTGAGTGCTACGGGCGGTAGTCGTTTAGCTCAGTTACCTTAGCTTTCTTGGGAACAGGAACAATGGTGGCCCTCTTGAAGCATGTGGGAACAGCAGACTGGTATAGGGATTGATTGAATATGTCCGTAAACACACCGGCCAGCTGGTCTGCGCATGCTCTGAGGGCGCGGCTGGGGATGCCGTCTGGGCCTGCAGCCTTGCGAGGGTTAACACGTTTAAATGTCTTACTCACCTCGGCTGCAGTGAAGGAGAGACCGCATGTTTTCGTTGCAGGCCGTGTCAGTGGCACTGTATTGTCCTCAAAGCGGGCAAAAAGTGATTTAGTCTGCCTGGGAGCAAGACATCCTGGTCCGTGACTGGGCTGGGTTTCTTCTTGTAGTCCGTGATTGACTGTAGACCCTGCCACATGCCTCTTGTGTCTGAGCCATTGAATTGAGATTCCACTTTGTCTCTGTACTGACGCTTAGCTTGTTTAATAGCCTTGCGGAGGGAATGGCTGCATTGTTTATATTCGGACATATTACCAGACACCTTGCCCTGATTAAAAGCAGTGGTTCGCGCTTTCAGTTTCACGCGAATGCTGCCATCAATCCACGGTTTCTGGTTTGGGAATGTTTTTATCGTTGCTATGGGAACGACATCTTCGACGCACGTTCTAATGAACTCGCACACCGAATCAGCGTATTCGTCAATATTTCCATCTGACGCAATACGAAACATGTCCCAGTCCACGTGATGGAAGCAGTCTTGAAGTGTGGAGTCAGCTTGGTCTGACCAGCGTTGGACAGACCTCAGCGTGGGAGCCTCTTGTTTTAGTTTCTGCCTGTAGGCAGGGATCAGCAAAATGGAGTCGTGGTCAGCTTTTCCGAAAGGGGGCGGGGCAGGGCCTTATATGCGTCGCGGAAGTTAGAGTAACAATGATCCAAGGTTTTACCACCCCTGGTTGCGCAATCGATATGCTGGTAAAATTTAGGGAGTCTTGTTTTCAGATTAGCTTTGTTAAAATCCCCAGCTACAATGAATGCAGCCTCCGGATAAATGGTTTCCAGTTTGCAAAGAGTTAAATAAAGTTCGTTCAGAGCCATCGATGTGTCTGCTTGGGGGATATATACGGCTGTGATTATAATCGAGGAGAATTCTCTTGGAAGATAATGCGGTCTACATTTGATTGTGAGGAATTCTAAATCAGGTGAACAGAAGGATTTGAGTTCCTGTATGTTTCCTTCATCACACCATGTCTCGTTAGTCATGAGGCATACGCCCCGCCACTCTTCTTACCAGAAAGATGTTTGTTTCTGTCGGCGCGATGCGTGGAGAAACCCGTTGGCTGCACCGCCTCGGATAGCGTCTTCCCAGTAAGCCATGTTTCTGTGAAGCAGAGAACGTTGCAGTCTCTGATGTCCCTCTGGAATGCTACCCTTGCTCGGATTTCGTCAACCTTGTTGTCAAGAGACTGGACATTGGCAAGAAGAATGCTGGGGAGTGGTGCGCGATGTGCCCTTTTTCGGAGTCTGACCAGAACACCGCCTCGTTTCCCTCTTTTTCGGAGTCGTTTCCTTGGGTCGCTGCATGCGATCCATTCCGTTGTCCTGTTTGTAAGGCAGAACACCGGATCCGCGTCGCGGAAAACATATTCTTGGTCGTACTGATGGTGAGTTGGCGCTGATCTTATATTCAGTAGTTCTTCTCGACTGTATGTAATGAAACCTAAGATGACCTGGGGTACTAATGTAAGAAATAACACGTAAAAAAACAAAAAACTGCATAGTTTCCTAGGAACGCGAAGCGAGGCGGCCATCTCAGTCGGCGCCGGAAGTACCATCCTCCCCTCAATATGGTGCAGTCATCCTGTCCCCTTTGCAGAAAAGCATCCCCAAAGACTGATGTTTCCACCTCCATGCTTCACGGTTGGGATGGTGTTCTTGGGGCTGTACTCATCCTTCTTCTTCCTCCAAGCACGGCGAGTGGAGTTTAGACCAAAAAGCTCCATTTTGTTTCATCAGACCACATGACCTTCTCCCATTCCTCCTCTGGATCATCCAGATGGTCATTGGCGAACTTCAGACGGGCCTGGACATGCGCTGGCTTGAGCAGGGGGACCTTGCGTGCGCTGTAGGATTTTAATCCATGACGGCGTAGTGTGTTACTAATGGTTTTCTTTGAGACTGTGGTCCCAGCTCTCTTTAGGTCATTGACCAGAACCTGCCGTGTAGTTCTGGGCTGATTCCTCACCTTCCTCATGATCGTTGATGCCCCACGAGGTGAGATGTTGCATGGAGCCCCAGACCGAGGGTGATTGACCGTCATCTTAAACTTCTTCCATTTTCTAATAATTGCGCCAACAGCTGTTGCCTTCTCACCAAGCTGCTTGCCTATTGTCCTGTAGCCCATCCCAGCCTTGTGCAGGTCCTCAATTTTATCCCTGAGGTCCTTACACAGCTCTTTGGTCTTGGCCATTGTGGAGAGGTTGGAGATTGAGTGTGGACAGGTGTCTTTTATACAGGTAACGAGCTCAAACAGGTGCAGTTAATACAGGTAATGAGTGGAGAATCGGAGGGCTTCTTAAAGAAAAACTAACAGGTCTGTGAGAGCCCGGAATTCTTACTGGTTGGTAGGTGATCAAATACTTGTCATGCAATAAAATGCTAATTAATTACTTAAAAATCATACAATGTGATTTTCTGGATTTTTGTTTTAGATTCCGTCTCTCACAGTTGAAGTGTACCTATGATACACATTTACAGACCTCTACATGCTTTGTAAGTAGGAAAACCTGCTGTAACGATCGTCGTTATTATGAGGTGAGGACCAAAGCGCAGCATGGTATGTGTTCATGATGATATTTATTTAAACTCAGAACACTAAACAAAATAACAAAGAGAAAGAAACTAAACCGAAACAGTTCTGTAAGGTGACAAAACACACTAGACAGAAAATAACCACCCACAAAACACAATATAAAACAGGGGCGCAGTGAACGCTAACCAAGGTTGCCAGGTGCACGGTGTTTCCTCCGACACATTGGTGCGGCTAGCTTCCGGGTTGGATGCGCGCTGTGTTAAGAAGCAGTGCGGCTTGGTTAGGTTGTGAATCGGATGCATGACTTTCAACCTTCGTCTCTCCTGAGCCGGCTGACCCTGGTGATAGAGGGGGTACACAGCTGGAGGTTGAGTGTTTGAAGGGGTATGGGACTATAAAAAGTTTGGGAACAACTGCTGTAGAGGATAACATGCTGCAGGCATGAGTTAAATTATAATGGTGCATGTAATACTACAACTACTACATATTTTTTATATCCAGAATCTGAGGCTTTAAAAATAAAACAAAAACAGGGGCCAGGGAGTGGCAGGTCTTCCACAGCTGACAGTGTTGATAGTGGTATTTGATAGTGTTCAGGCAGTTAATAGCAGAGGGATGGTACAGGGAGTGGGATGTGTCAGTCAGATAGACAGGCCTGGGGGCTATTCATTAGGCACCTCGCCGAAACCTCCTCCGTAGTAGGGATGGATCATCAACTGCTGAATGTGCAGCACCCACCCGGGTGATGCTTCCGTGGCATAGTAACGCCTCCAAATGTACTGTAGGCTATATGACACTTAACAAACTACCATGTTGCTCTAACGTGTTGTGGTCTTGTGTAACATGTTGTATCCAAATGCATAAGCACAGTTTCCCGGCAAGGTCCGAGTTGTGATTGTCCTGTATAGCCTACCTGAGCCTGCATGAGCCTCCCAATTTGGAGAGTAAAGTGTAGTGTGTTGCATAAAACCAGTCTGTTAATACCAAATAACACACTCCCCCCACCCTCAAAACACTAGCTTACTAAGGACTGTTTCATTATGCAGTGAAGCCTACCATCTATAGATATATACAGTATTTAGCTGGTATTCATCATCTTTCAAATAACATATTAAATAGCTTAACAATTAAGGAAAAAGTAGTTTATATTAGAGCAGAACTTCATACACATTTTATTGTTGCACTCAGTGGGTTGTCTGGCTAATTGCCTACATAAATGAGCTGTTCTCTCTCTGAGGCTATAGAATGCGACTGTGTCACCTTGCATTTTGGTGTGTTTTCATCCTGGCCAGGTTGCAGAACCAACTGTTTTTTTTGTTTGACCCAGACTGTCCTGAGACATTGTTCTTCTTTAACCTGTCTCCTCCCCTTCATCTACACTGATTTCAGCTGGATTCACCTGGTCAATCTGTCATGGTGTTGTTAATTTCTGGTATACTGTTTTGCTATGGGCAGGGTTCTTTTGGGCACAGGGCACAGGGGAGTGTAGTGCATTTTTTTCCCTCGTTTACATTCTACAGTTTGCAGGTTTTACTCTTTAATTTCTTCAATAGAGCAAAATGTCCTCATCTGCTTCTATAAGCATCCCCTTGGTACTTCCCTTATTCAATACACTTTTTGTCGCACTTACTATACAGTGAACTCTATCCTGCCCTCTAGCCATAGTAATAATAGTGGTAGGTGGATTGAACCCACAGGAACATAGAAGAATAGCTGATAGACAGCAGGTCGAGACAGTTATGACACGAGACACGCACTCCAATTCATCTTGTTTAGGCCATACCAATGCCCTGCTCCACAAACTTTAGACTTACCTAACGTCACTGTTACGATTTAAAATGACAAGTTATCAAACCAGTTCACAGGTGTTTATAGAGAACGAGGTAAATCAGCTTTTCATTTCCTTGCACCCGACTTGTGGAATGATCTACAATATACTTTACAATTGGAGGAATTAGTACTTGTAGAGAATTTCAGACAGGAGTGTCTGTTCTTTATGATTGTATTTTGATGTTTATTCTGGTGCTATACAGGGCTCATCTGAAAAATAGACCCTGGTCTCAGTATTGACTCTGACAGAATAAAAGTTAACTAAAGTAAACGCTTCTAAATGTAAGATATATTGCCTGTCAGCTCTATAGAAATGACAAAAATACAGTAGAATAGAATGCAGTATATGAGATGAGTAAAGCAGTATGTAAGCATTAAGCAGTGACTAGTGTTCCATTACTAAAGTGGCCAGTGATTCCATGTCAGCAGTCTCTAATGTGCAAGGTTGAGTAACCGGGTGGTAACCGGCTAGTGATGGCTTTTTAACAGTCTGATGGCCTTGTGATAGAAGCTATTTTTTAGTCTCTCTGTCCCAGCTTTGATGCACCTGTACTGATCTCACCTTCTGGATGATAACGGGGTAAACAGGCCGTGGCTCAGGTGGTTGATGTCCTTAAAGATCTTTTTGGCCTTCCTATGACATCGGGTGCTGTAGGTGTCCTGGGGGACAGGCAGTGTGCCCCCGGTGATGTGTTGGGAACACCGCAACACCCTCTGGAGAGCCCTGCGGTTACGGGCGGTGCAGTTGCCATACCAGGGCAGTAATACAGCCGATAGGATACTCTCAATTGTGCATCTGTAAAAGTTTGGGAGGGTCTTAGGGGCCAAGCCGAATTTCATCAGCCTCAGAGGTTGAAGAGTCGCTGTTGCACCTTCTTTACCACACTGTCTGTGTGGGTGGACCATTGAAAATGATCGGTGATGTGTACGGTGATGTGTACGCCGAGGCATGCTCCCTCTGCTGTTTCCTGTAGTCCACGATCAGCTCCTTCGCTTTGTTAACGTTGAGGGAGAGGATATTTTCCTGGTACCTTTGCTTTCTTAGGTACAGGAACAATGGTGGACATCTTGAATGGTGGACATCTTGAAGCAAGTGGGGAAAGCAGATGGGGATAGGGAGAGATTGAATCATGTTTGTAAATACTCCAGCCAGCTGGTCTCTGCATGTTCTGTGCATGCTCTGAGGATGCGGCTAGGGATCCTGTCTGGGCCAGCGTCTTGCGAGGGTTAACACGCTTAAATGTCTTCCTCACGTTGGCCACTGAGAAGGAGAGCCCACAGTCCTTGGGAGCGGGCCACGTCGGTGGCACTGTGTTATCCTTAAAGCGGGCGAAGAAGGTGTTTAGCTTGTCTGGGAGAAAGTGGAGTCGCAATTCAACAGCTCAAACACGACATGTATCTGGCAGAGTCTACAGACAATCACAGATTACATAAAACCACACAACCCTCCCCGAAGCAAAGATTTTTTTGTTAACCCTCCCCTATTTCAGACCACACGCTCCATCCGAGTCCTACCTGATTTACCTAACCTTTTAAAACTTGATAGTGTAAACGGATCACTTTGCCCGAAACACCCTAACACAGGCAGGACGTGCAAAATGAACAGACCAGAGGCAGTGATTGGTATTCCTTTACTTGAGATTGTTTACTAAACGGGTCTTCTTTGCCCAACAAAATAACTCCAGTATAGGATAACATCCAACTCTGAAAAACCAGCGTAACAAATAACGTGGCCAAAAATGGAAATCAAAACAACGCTCTAACCACTAGGCTATCTACACATAATAATTACAGGAGGCAGGCTTCTCTCTACCTAAAGCCTGCCTTGGTTTAACTTCTTATGTGCAGGTAGCGTCCCACCTGGCCAACATCTGGTGAAATTGCAGAGAGCAAAATACAAACTACAGTATTATAAATATTTAACTTTCTTGTTAATCCAGCAACGGTGTCAGATTTCAAGAATCGTTATTGTCTTTACCGGAGAAAAATACCAAAGAAAGCACTCTCTTCCAAGCGCTTGGAAACACTACAGCCAAAATGGGAGCCACCTAGAAAAACTACAATTTCTGCCTAATTAAAAAAAAAAGCCTGAAAAAAAAGCCTATTTCTAAAGACTGTTGATATCTAGTGGAAGCCCTAGGAAATGCAATCTAGGCCTTATAATTAAAGGGATAGCCATTGAAAAATGAGGTAGGCCGAAAAACATTTTTTTGGGGGGGTGGTTTGTCCTCGGGGTCTCGCCTGCCATATCAACTCTGTTATACTCACAGACATATATGCATATCCTAGCTTCTGGGCCTGAATAACAGGCACGCTTTTCATCCGCACGTCAAAATACTGCCCCCTACCCAAGAGAGGTTAACCCAGAGTGGCGCACACTGGAATTGTCTTGCAGTTCTCCAGTTGTATCCAATGAAAGTGTGCAAGGTTCAAGGCACGAGGGCAGGGGGCACGGGATGGGCCGCAGAGCTGCACACGGAAGACAGAACTAGCCCATGGGTAAGGGAGGAGGAGGAAGGGATAGGGAGGGGGGGTGGACCCACAGGGTGGAACCCCACCCCCCACCCCGCCACACTGAGTAGCACAGAGCAACACTTTAAAAGTGGTGTAGATCTTATTTATTTAAAGAGCATATTGAAGTTAGAAGCAATAGGATTTAAAGCAACAGGCTCCAACTATTTTAGCACAGTTTTGCGCTGTTCTGAGACAAGCATGGGGAATGGTCTTGATAAATCAATGAATTTTTTTATTTTGACTGAATCTCAATTTGGGTATTGGTTAGACGACAATTATACAATTAGGGTGTAGAAAAGTTATGCTCTTAGTGTAACCTTTATTTAACTAGGCAAGTCAGTTAAGAATAAATTCTTATTTGCAAGGACAGCCTACTCCTTCCTCCCCTTCCGGGGAATTGAACTCCAGTCGTCTCCCGCGTGCCCACACATTCTTTAGCTAAATAGTACAAATACTGTAGCCTACTCCCGTCCCGACCATCACGTTGCACAGCCCAGAGGGTTTTCAGTTTGCCTTGGTATAGAAACACCATAATATTAATCAAAATAATTAAGCAACATTTCTTAAAATCAGTCCCATATACTGATTTTATACATTCTCTAGTACAGCCACTATTGAAGGCTATCAAATGCTTCTCAAAGATGGTGGTCAAACTAGCATTAACTAGCTTTAATGGTACCAGCGGTTGGCACTTATATAACGTACCATAGAAGTCTGTGGCACCATGCAAGCTGTGGCACCATGCAAGCTGTGCAGCAGTATGCTGCAACTTTTAAAGGACAAACCACTGTAGGCGTGAAATGATAGGGCATGGGCCAGCAGAGCTGGTGGGCCTCTCTCTCTGAATCTCTCATTTAGGAGTACTTTGTATCTCACTACATTCTGTTTTCAGTAAGATCAGCAGCAGGTCAATGTTATTTTGATTCAATTTGCTTTGAACTTGTCGTGTTTGTTCTGAAAGTGTTTTAGGTTGACTACTGTCTAGCCTCTGAGATTTTCCCCAATAACAGCTAACCCATCTGCTTTCCCATTAAAGCCTGGAAAAATGTAGAGATCTGATCTACCTCTTCAGATCTTAAAGTGGAGCCGAGGAGAGAGGGAGGCAGAGAGACTAATCAGGGGGAGCTCTCCGTGGTAGTGATGCTGGTCGTGAGGGTTTGGGGAGGTGGGAGAGAGGGGTTACCTGAAGGAGAACCCTCTGAGTAGTGAAGGAGAATGAATGGTAGGGTTGAGGGTCCTGAGAAGTACTACCATGGGAAGAGAGTGGTGCTGAAAACAGAAAATCTGAAGTGTGAAGTAGTCTGCTCTGGGGACAGCCTGTCCACTTGAAGTCCACACGTTGACTGATTGTTGCTTTGAAAAAGGTACCGGAAAAATGTTGTCTTAAGTTTGTGTGCGCACGCGAGTGTGTGTGTGAGAAGGCCTAACTGTTTGTGTGTGTGTACATGCACATGTATGTATTGGGGAGGGGTTGATAGCTAGCTACAATGATCACTCTAAATATTTCAAAGGACCACGAGTGAAAACAAAGGAAATATGGGAATCTAGAGCACTACTCCTGGAAGAACTAGAGAGAGAGAGGCCCATTCTTCCCAAAACAACAGAAAAAAAAAAAAAACTGTTTGATCACAACCACTCTCCTCTTTCAACCGTTCCCTGTCTTTTCCATCCTTTTGTTTAATCAGTCATGCCGGTGCTGGGGAGCGTCGCAGCCAGGCAGCGGCTCGTGCCACATCAAGGACAACAGACTAGAGAAAAACATATGTATTCAGCAAACCCACAAAATGGTGGATATCTTCCCACAGGAGATCCGTTCACACAGACAACACTTTGTTTGTAGCCGTTTTCTCTCACACCTTCCCACCGTAATTAGCGTCATCACAGTAGAAAACAGCCCCTCGTAATGGCTCATTTAAAACTTTTCATGATCATCATTCTAATCGGACCAGACTACATTATGTTGTTACAATAGGGATCTAAAACCAAAGTGGCTCTGGATAAAATCGCCACTAAATGACTATGACGTAAGTTTAAATGTACATTTGGAAAGGGGAGAGTCGATATTTCTTTCTCTTAGTATGTGAATGGGCCCCAATAACAGCTGGGTGTGCACCTCAATAGAGTCATTTGGATGCAGGGCATATGAGAGAGCTGAAAGAGCCACCGCTGGATTGAAATCTACATCTATACAACACAAGGCTGTTTCATCACCAAAAAATACATGTTAACCAGATTGACTGAGTCTCTGAATAGAATCCATACCCATCTGCCCATAAGGCTATGGCTGCGTAGGTAGAAGTAGTTTAAATAATTGACCTGCACTTGATTAATCTTGATTAATTTTGGCTGGCATAATGGGACCAAGAAATATTCCCATAAATGCAAACCTGACCATCTGGCATTCCATGCGGGCACTTGCAAGTGTTTGAAAAAACAAAATACTACTGCATTAAAACCAGGTCTGCTGCTTAGTGAGTGTGTTGATACCACTTTACCATAAGGAAGTAAGAAGGCCTTTTCACCAGTCTACTGCTGCTTGGAGTCACATCTTCTCCTGCTCCTCCCCTCCGGCATATGACATTTCCAGAATACTAACTACAGGTCCTGGGATTCATCATTAGGCGCACCTGGCACTCATCATTGCGTGCACCTGTTAACCATTATGATTCACACCTGGACTTCATTACCTTCATAATTTCCTCCCCTTTATATGTCACTCCCTTGTGTTTTCTCACCAGTTGGTTGTGTTCTTGTTTACCAACTTGTAGCCTTATGGAATTGTCTCATTACTGGTTTTGTTGTTTTATTAAACGTTTCACCTGCACCTGCTTCCCGACTCACAGCTCGGTTATTACACTTGGTTTATAATCAAAACCTTCCCATCCTAAAAGCCTGGTCTTAAATTGTGACCAAACCTTAAAACCTGTCTAGGACACAGGTTCCGCTAACGGAACCCCCCCAACATTCCGCTGAAAAGGCAGCGCGAGAAATTCCTAAATATTTTTTTGAAATATTTAACTTTCACACATTAACAAGTCCAATACAGCAAATGAAAGATAAACATCTTGTTATATAAACATCTTGTTAACAAGTTAACTCTACCCATCGTGTCCGATTTAAAAAATGTTTTACAGCGAAAGCACAACCTATATTTATGTTAGATCACCACCAAATCCCAAAAAACACAGCCATTTTTCCCAGCCAAAGATAGTCACAAAAGCAGAATTAGAGATAAAATTAATCACTAACCTTTGATAATCTTCACCAGATTACACTCATATAACATCATGTTTCACAATACATTTATGTTTTGTTCGATAATATGCATATTTATATCAACAAATCTCGGTTTACCTTGGCGGCATGTTCAGAAATGCCTCCAAATTATCCGGAGTAATTACAGAGAGCTACGTCAGATAACAGAAATACTCATCATTTGACGAAAGATGCATGTTTTACATATAATTAAAGATACACTGGTTCTTAATGCAACCGCTGTGTCAGATTTGAAAAAAGACGTTACGAAAAAAGCATACCATGCGCTCAGACGTAAATATATTTCTCCGCCATGTTCGAGTCAACAGAAATACGAAATTACATCAAAAATATTCCCTTACCTTTGATGATCTTTCATCAGAATGCAGTGCAAGGAATCCTAGTTACGCAATAAATCGTTGTTTTGTTCCATAATGTCCATTACTAGTGTTCAATTAGCTACTTTTGCTAGCACGTTTAGTTCACATGTTGAAAAGCTGGCGCTGGTCCAGGCGAAATCGGACAAAAACTTCAAAAAGTTATATTCCAGGTCGAATAAACTGATCAAACTAAGTAGAGAATCAATCTTCAGGATGTTATTATCATATATATCCAATGATGTTCCAACCGGAGCATTCCTTTTTGTCTACAGAGTAATGGAACGCAAGGCATATAATGACTACTGCGCGTAACCAGGAACTGGCATTCTGCCAGACCAGTGACTCAAATAGCTGCCATCCGGTCCCACATCACACTAGAGGCTTCATTCCACGTTCTACTGGCTGTTGCCAGGTTAATGCGCCTAGATAGCAGACACTGGTGTTGCTCTGTCCCAGTGTCACGTTGTCCATTCTCTGTTCTCGCCTTATGAGTAACCACGCTGAAGTCCTTTCTCTCACACACACACACCAAAACTCACACACACACCCAAATTCCCACACATCAGGCCACATGAACAGGCCACATAAACATTCCCACTCATTAGCATTTATTTATCTTTGAATAACTATCCCTCCTCTCTCTCACTGCTCTCTCTCTCTCTATTTCCACTCTATATCTTTTCTCTATATCTCTTTTTCTCTTCCTCTGTCTCTGCCTTCTCTTTCGTCTATGTCTCCCCTTTTTTCTCCCTCTCCCTCCCCTCACTTTTCTGAAGTGATTTTTCATTCTGAGTGGTAGGTGTGTTTAATTGTGCACAGCGGTAGAGGTCTGCCTCCCAAATGACACCCTATAATATAGTGCACTACTTTTAACCAGGGCACATAGGACTCTGTTAAAAAGTAGTGCAATATACAGGGAATAGGGTACCATTTTGAACACAGTAGTAGAGGTTATCAGTTCCCTGACAGAGAGAGGCTACATAAATATCCAACAGCACAGGTGCCACTTAGGGGACAGGGCACTTGTTTGTTTGGGAATAGGGGTGAGGGGTGAGGGAGGGGACGAAGGGTGATGGATATAAGAGGTGTTGGTCGCTATGTGTTTAGGTGAATACAATATATGATAGGCAATAGGTAATAGGTTGTTGCTCATGTAGATAGGGTTTGGCCTCAGGTAAGCCTGAGGCCCCTGGTTTTAATGCTACTCATTTACATCACGTCACTCTCTGACACCTCCAGGGGATGCACACATGCTCGTACACACACACACACACACACACACACACACACACACATAAATAAATATAACTGTGTTAGTTAGCGTTGCGCGCTAGTAGTGTTTCAACTGGTGACGTCACTTGGCTTTCGTGGAGCAATAAGAACCATTGTGGCTCAGTTGGTAGAGCATGGTGCTTGCAACACAAGTGTTGTGGGTGCGATTCCCACGGGGGACCAGTATGAAGATGTATGCACTAACTACTGTAAGTCCCTCTGGCTACGAGCATCTGATAAATTACTAAAATGTAAATGTAACGATACTTTGTTGTTGTTGTGTTCAGAGAGTCCCTGTTTTGAGGCGAGGAGAGGGAAGGAATGAAGGAACACTGTGCTACATTGCTGCTGTTGACCCGGATCACTCAGTTGGGCTCTGCCCGGTTGCTGCAGAGAAAGAGGAGGTCAAAGAGGCCCTCCTATGTTGGCCCCTATGTTGAACATAATAAACGTCTCTCTATCCACCGGATGTGTACCAAACTCACTAAAAGTGGCAGTAATAAAGCCTCCCTTGAAAAAGCCAAACCTTGACCCAGAAAATATTTTAAAAACTATCAGCTTATATCGAATCTACCATTCCTCTCAAAAAATGTTAGAAAAGGTTGTTGCGCAGCAACTCACTGCCTTCCTGAAGACAAACAATGTATACGAAATGCTTCAGTCTGGTTTTCGACGCCATCATAGCATTGAGACTGCACTTGTGAAAGTGGTAAATTACCTTTTAATGGCACCAAACCGAGGCTTTGCATCTGTCCTCGTGCTCCTAGACCTTAGTGCTGATTTTGATACCATCGATCACCACATTGTTTTGGGAGAGATTGGAAACGCAAATTGGTATACACGGACAAGTTCTGGCCTGTTTAGATCTTATCTGTCGGAAAGATATCAGTTTATCTCTGTGAATGGTTTGTCCTCTGACAAACCAACTGTACATTTCGGTGCTCCTCAAGGTTCCGTTTTAGGACCATTATTATTTTCACTATATATTTTACCTCTTGGGGATGTCATTCGAAAACATAATGTTAACTTTCACTGCTATGTGGATGACACACAGCTGTACATTTCAATGAAACATGGTGAATCCCCAAAATTGCCCTCGCTAGAAGCCTGTGTTTCAGACATAACTGGATTGCTGCAAACATTCTACTTTTAAACTCGGAAAAAACAGAGATGCTTGTTCTAGGTCCCAAGAAACAAAGAGATCTTCTGTTGAATCTGACAATTAATGTTAATGGTTGTACAGTCGTCTCAAATAAAACTGTGAAGGACCTTGGTGTTACTCTGGACCTTGATCTCTCTTTTGTTTCAAGGACAGCTTTTTTCCATCTACGTAACATTGCAAAAATCTGAACATTTCTGTCCAAAAATGATGCAGAAAAATGTAGCCATGCTTTTGTTACTTCTAGGTTAGACTACTGCAATGCTCTACTTTCCGGCTACCTGGATAAAGCACTAAATAAACTTCAGTTAGTGCTAAATACGGCTGCTAGAATCCTGACTAGAACCAAAAAATGTGATCATATTACTCCAGTGCTAGCCTCCGTACATTTGATTCCTGTCAAGGCAAGGGCTGATTAAAATGTTTTACTGCTAACCTACAAAGCATTACATAGAAAAAAAGAATATAGAACGCCCACCCTAGTCACACCCTGGCCTAACCAAAATAGAGAATAAAAAGCCTCTCTATGGCCAGGGCGTGACAACCGCACGTAACGCGCCAATGTAAACTGAGATTTTTGGATATAAATTTGCACATTATCGAACAAAACATACATGTATTGTGTAACATGATGTCCTATGAGTGTCATCTGATGAAGATCATCAAAGGTTAGTGATTAATTTGATCTATATTTCTGCTTTTTGTGACTCCTATCTTTGGCTGGAAAAATGGCTGTGTGTTTGTGACTTGGCTCTGACCTTATTCTCTACATATGTTGTGCTTTCGCTGTAAAGCCTTTTTAAAATCGGACACAATGGGTAGATTAACAAGAAGTATATTTTTCATTTGCTGTATTGGGTTTGTTAATGTGTGAAAGTTACATATTAAAAATAAAAATAAAATTTTGCTCGCTGCCTTTTCAGCGGAATCTTGTTGAAGGGTTCCGCTAGCGGAACGCCTGCGCTAGAAAGGTTCATTAATAGAGTTTACAGTCATTTTTGAATGGGTGAATGCTTGTTAGTAACTGGAATAAGCAATTTCATAAATGTGTCAAGTGCAGCATCATTACACACCACAGACCAACAAATATTCTTTACATCAACAACATAGGAATCGCTACAAAATGTATTGTATGACCTATTATACACTGTATTAGCCCAGCCTTTGGAACTTTGGTCTTTCTAGATATGGCTACTTTATTGTGATCACTACATCCGATGGATTTGGATAGTGCTTTCAATCAAATTTCTGCAGCATTAGTTAACTTCTTGACGCTACCCATCCCTTAACCTCTAGTGACACCCCAGCCCGTGAACGGGACCGTTGTCATCATCTGACACTAATTAGCATAACGTAACGGAATATTCATAAAAATCACAAATGAAATATATTGAGACACAGCTTAGCCTTTTGTTAATCACCCTGTCATCTCAGATTTTCAAAAATGCAATCAAATTAAAGCATTTGTTTAGCTTTGATGAGCCTAGCATGTTTTGTCAGCTAGCAGCAGGTAACTTAGTCAGACAGAAAAGCAATCCCAAATCGTTAGATAGCAAATGACTCCCAGTTAGATAGCAAATGTTCCTTTTTTCCAAAAATATTATTTTTGTAGGCGAAATAGCTCCGTTTGTACTTCACGTTTGGCTGAGAAATCGCCCGGAAATTGCAGTCACGAAAACGGCGAAAAATATTCCAAATTAGCTCCATAATATCGACAGAAACATGGCAAACGTTGTTTATAATCAATCCTCAAGGTGTTTTTCAAATATCTATTGGATAATATATCAACCGGGAATGGTGGCTTCTTAGTAGGAGAGAGAGAAACAATGGCCACATTTGTCCTTTACGCAACAAACACTCTGAGAGACATCAGCTGACCACTGACGCAATGTTGACGTTCTGGCAAATTTTTCAAAATAAAAGCCTGAAACTATGTATTGTGACACTAGACACATTAGGGAAGCCATAGAAAAAGTAATCTGGTTGATAGCCCATTCACTGCTCAATAGGGAACGCAGAGCCTTCTAAATAAGAGTCCCTTCCTGTTTGGATTTTTCTCAGGCTTTCGCCTGCAACATCAGTTCTGTTATACTCACAGACAATATTTTTACAGTTTTGGAAACTTTAGAGTGTTTTCTATCCTAAGCTATAATTATATGCATATTCTAGCATCTTGTCCTGGCAAAATATCCCGTTTACTACAGGAACGTTATTTTTCCAAAAATGAAAATACTGCCCCCTAGTTACAAAAGGATAAGCGGGATAATTGTCATCGGCAACCGCTGAATAGCATAGAGCCACAGTCAAATAATATTACAAAAAAATATTCATATTCATGAAATCACAAGTGCAATTTTGCAAAACACAGCTTAGCCTTTTGTTAATCCACCTGTCGTCTCAGATTTTGAAATGATGATTTACAGCGAAAGCAATCCAAGCGTTTGTGTAAATTTATCCATAGCGTAACAAAACATTATGTAAACTAAGCAGGTAGCTAGGTCACGAAAATCAGAAAAGCAATCAAATTAATTTTACATTTGATCTTCGGATGTTTTCACTCACGAGACTCCCAGTTACACAACAAATGTTCCTTTTGTTCCATAAAGATTATTTTTATATCCAAATACCTCAGTTTGTTTGTCGCGTTATGTTCACATATCCACAGGAAAGAGCGGTCACGACGCAGACGAAAATTCCAAATAATATCCATAATGTCCACAGAAACATGTCAAATGTTTTTTATAATCAATCCTCAGGTTGTTTTTAAAATATATAATCGATAATATATCAACCGCATGTCTTTGACAGTAGGAGAGGGAAAAACAATAGCTTTCCAAATTCTGTTGCGCGAGCAAAACTCATGTGACCACTTGACACGATGTTATCGTTCTGGCTCATTTTTCTAAATAAAAGCCTGAAACTATGTCTGAAGACTGTTGACACCTTGAGGAAGCGATAGGAAAAGGAATCTGGTTGATATCCCTTTAAATGGAGCAATGGGAGGCTATGGAACATGGAGTTTTCAAAATAGAGGCCACTTCCTGGTTTGATTTTTCTCAGGGTTTCGCCTGCAATATCAGTTATGTTACAGACAACTCACAGACAATATTTTTGACAGTTTTGGAAACTTTAGAGTGTTTTCTATCCTAATATGTCAATTATATGCATATTCTAGCATCTGGTCCTGAGAAATAGGCCGTTTACTTTGGGAACGTTATTTTTCCAAACATAAAAATAGTGCCCCCTAGATTCAAAAGATGTGATCAATACATGTTGATAGTTTCAATCCTGTGCTGTTTGTAACTACCCTGTTAACCTGTTGCTTCTACTCGGGACGCTTGCGTCCCAACTAGAGCTCTGGAAATGCAAATGCGCTATGCTAAATGCTAATAGTATTAGTTAAAACTCAAAAGTTCATTAAAATACACATGCAGGGTATCGAATTAAAGCTACACTCGTTGTGAATCCAGGCAACAAGTCAGATTTTTAAAATGCTTTTCGGCGAAAGCATGAGAAGCTATTATCTGATAGCATGTAACACCCAAAAAGACCCACAGGGGACGTAAACAAAATAATTAGCATTTCGGCGTTACACAAACCGCACAATAAAATAGAAAACATTCATTACCTTTCACCATCTTCTTTGTTGGCACTCCTAGATGTCCCATAAACACTATTTGGGTCTTTATTTCGATTAAATCGGTCCATATAAAGCCTAGATATCGTTACATGTAGACTGTGTGATAAACGAAAAAAACATTGTTTCAAAACGTAACGTCATTTTTTAAAATTCAAAAAGTCGACGATAAACTTTCACAAAACACTTCGAAATACGTTTGTAATGTAACTTTAGGTATTAGTAAACGTTAATAAGCGATAAAATTCATCAGGAGGCGATGTAAAGATCATTAGCTGTCCATCTGGAAAAATGTCCGGCTAGAAACTCAACTAAAATATCCGGTCCTAGACCATAGGAGATACGGTGCCCTGCATGTGTTTGACCAAGAAAAAACTCGAAGGGAAATGACAAGACTCTAGACACCGTGTGGAAGCTGTAGGTACTGCAACCTCAGTCAATTAATTGTGGTTCACCTTTATCAATGGGTTCAAGTAGCGCATGGATATATTTTCCCCATTTTCAGTGATCAGTTTTTCCTGTGCTTTTCGATGTAAATGCCGTTCTGGTAAAGCCACAGCAGTGATTTAACCAGTTTTTTAAACGTCTGAGTGTTTTCTATCCACACAGACTAAGCAAATGCATATACTATATTCCTGGCATGAGTAGCAGGGCGCTGAAATGTTGCGCGATTTTTAACAGAATGTTCAAAAAAGTAGAGGGTCGACTTAAGAGGTTAAGCATTAGGGGGCGCTATTAAAATTTTGGGATGAAAAACGTTCCCATTTTAAACAAGATATTTTGTCACGAAAAGATGCTCGACTATGCATATAATTGACAGCTTTGGATAGAAAACACTCTGACGTTTCCAAAACTGCAAAGATATTGTCTGTGAGTGCAACACCACTGATGTTACAGGCGAAACCCTGATAAAAATCCAACCAGGAAGTGACGCATTCTTTGAAACCGCCTCATGCCAATTACTCCTTATATGGCTGTGAATAAGCTACGAATGAGCTTACATTTCCACGTATTCCCCAAGGTGTCTACAGCATTGTGACGTCTTTTTACGCATTTTCATTGAAGAATAGCCGTAAGGGACCATATATAGCAAGTGGTCACATGGTGTCTCCCGCAGAAAATCTTGCGTAAAATACTGAGGTAGCCATTTTTCCAATCGCTTCTTATGAGAAACCAATTGCCTCGATGGATATATTATTGAATATATATGTTAAAAACACCTTGAGGATGGATCCTAAACAATGTTTGTTGTGTTTCCTGTCGATAGCATTTTCCGGTCGATTTCTCAGCCAAGCATGATGAACAAACGGGAGCTATTTCGCCTACAAAAATAATATTTTTGGAAAAAAGGAACATTTGCTATCTAACTGGGAGTCTCCTGAGTGAAAGCATCCGAAGTTCTTCAAAGGTAAATGATTTAATTTGGTTGCTTTTTTTATTTTTGTGAAAATGTTGCCTGCTGCCGGCAGAGCCTAGCATAGCATTATGCCATGATAAACTTACACAAATGCTTGTCTAGCGTTGGCTGTAACGCATATTTTGAAAATCTGAATTGACAGTGTGATTAAATACTGTTGAAGTAATAAGGCTACAAGTTCATCTGCCTCACCTAAAGTCATTCTGGTGGGAGGCTGCTATAGACCAACAAATGCTAACAGTCAGTATTTGGATAACATGTGTGAAATGCTTGACAATGTACTGTATATTATATCAATGGAGCGGAATATTTTCTGGATGATTTAAATATTGACTGGCTTTCATCAAGCTGCCAATCAACTTAACTTCTTGCGACTAGCAATCCCGGATCCGGGAGCGTAATCATAGCCTCAAATGAATTAGCATAACGCAGCGGACATAAATACACCTAGAAACTTTTCCTATTTCCTATTCCTATTTCCTATTTCCTATTCATGATAAACGAAATATATTCAAACACAAGCTTAGCCTTTTGTTAAAACCTTTTAAGGATAGGGGGCAGCATTTCGACTTTTGGATAAATAGCGTGCACAATTTCAACTTCCTGCTACTCATGCCAGGAATATATTATATGCATATGATTAGTAGTTGTGGATAGAAAACACTCTGAAGTTTCTAAAACTGGTTCAATCATGTCTGTGACTATAACAGAACTTATGTAGCAGGCAAAACCCAGAGGAAAAAATGTTCCGAATTATTTTATTTTTTTCCTCTGACCGTTCCCTCGGTTGTCTTTGCCAAGGGAAATTAGATAGCGACCATTTTACAGTTCCTACGACTTCCACGGGATGTCACCAGTCTTTGGAATTGGGTTGAAGTTAATCATTGGTGAAACGAAGAAGAGGCACATCCTGGAACAACGTTACACTGTTAAGAGTTACGCAAGAGGGAAAAAGGTGCATGTTTTGTTTACTTGCTCTATCGAATACAGATTCCCCCGTCTACAATTTGATCGATTATTAACATTTTAAAATACCTAAAGTTGTATTACAAAAGTAGTTTGAAATATTTTGGCAAAGTTTATAGGCAACTTTTGAAATGTTTTGTAGTGACGTTGTGTTTTGGAAAGCTGTTTTTTTCCGGATCAAACCTTCTTTATAAATGGACATTTTGGGTATACATGGACGGAATTACTCGAAAAAAAGGACAAATTGTGATGTTTATGGGACATATTGGAGTGCCAACAAAGAAGCTCGTCAAAGGTAATGCATGTTTTATATTTTATTTCAGCGTTTTGTGTAGTGCCTGCTAACGCTAGTTCTTTTGTTTACAACTGGTTCAGCTGGTTCAGGGGGGTAAATGCTATCAGATAATAGCTTCTCATGCTTTCGACGAAAAGCATTTAAAAAATCTGACATGCTGGCTGGATTCACAACGAGTGTAGCTTTAATTGAGTACCCTGCATGTGTGATTTAATGAAAGTTTGAGTTTTATCGCGTTTTATTTCCATTTGGCGCTATTGGCCACTTGAGACGCTAGCGTCTCACTATCCCCAAGAGGTTAAAACCTAAAACGCTAGCGTTCCACCTGGCCAAAAGCCATGGAAAATGCAGAGCGCCAAATTCAAATAAATTACTATACAATTCAAAAGGCACTCGCACATCTGAGCAATCTAATTTGCAGGTGCATGGCAACAATTGAACAATGTGAAGGAAAAAGGAAACCGCACACTGCTCTTGATAGTATCACTGATATTTAATAAGCTTACGTATTGGCCTCACGGCCTCGTCAGAGCTTTTTGAATTTAAAAAAAATGTGCACCCTTATGTAGACCTAGCCCCTCTCACATCCATTCTACACATCGAATGGGGTTGAAGGCAAGTTCGTACAGTTCGTACTGTCAAGGCTCAGGAGAAGACCCAGATGCAGACAGTTTCGAAGTAACAAAATGTTACTGCAAAAACTGGGGGGAAGGCAAATGACAGTTCAAGGGCAGGCAGAGGTCAGTAATCCAGAGCAGATTCCGAAAGGTACAGAATGGCAGGTAGGCTCAGGGTCAGGGGGGTAGTGGTCAGTCATCTAGGGTGGAGTGACAAGGCACAGAACGGCAGGCAGGCTCAGGGTCAGGGCAGGCAGAATGGTCAAAACAAGGAAAACTAGAAAAGAGGAACTAGAGAAAGACGGGAGCACGGGAAAAACTCAAGTAGGCTTGACAAAACAAAAGGCACTGGCAACAGACAAACATAGAACACAGGTATAACTACACTGGGGATAATGGGGAAGATGGGAGACACCGGGAGGGAGGTGAAGACAAGCACAAAGACCGGTGAAAGAGATCAGGGTGTGACACAGAATGTGAATGCCATCTGTTACTAGCAAATTATACATGCATACAACAGCTGTAGGACCAGCAAAGGCATTAAGGGCAGTAAGAGGGACATACATTAAGTTACTTACATTGTGTCTTCCAATGCCCCTGGGATAATGTACATTTGCTGAAGCATTATGAGAACTCAGTGAAACAATGGTAGGGATTAAATGAGCTGGTCGTGGGTCATTGATAAGTAATTGTCTCAACGCAGCCTTATATTTCTGTCAAAGAATCCAGGAACCCAAATTAATTGGGTGGATCCCATCCTCCTTATAATACCAGGTTTGTTTTCGAGCTTTGTATCAAAATTGTCAATAAATGTTACACCCACAGTGCTGCAATAGTCTCGTAGCCAGTTATGGAGGGCTAAAGGTTTGCTGAATGTTCAATGCCACGATTTAGGAAGGGCAGAGGGCCAGATATTATGGGGCGTTGATTGGTGTCAAGTGTCAGTGTCAAGACACTGGTGAGCATGCAGATGAGCTTCCCTGAGATTTCCCTGAGAAATTCTTTGGTTGTGCATACCCAGTTTCATCAACTGTCCGTGTGGCTGTTCTCAGATGCTCCTGCAGGTGAAGAAGCTTGATGTGAAGGTGCTGGGCTGGCATGGTTACACGAGGTCTGCTGTATTGAGACCGGTTAGACGTTCTGTTAAATGATCTAAAACGACATTGGAGACAGCTTATGGTAGTGAAATCAACATTCAATTCTCTGGCAACAGCTCTGGTGGAGTAATCACTGTTCTGATGTCCAGAAGCTCTTTTCGGCCATAAGAGACGGTAGCATCAACATTATGTACAAAATAATTTACAAACAATGCGAAAATACAAACAAAATAGCATAGTTGGTTAAGAGCCCATAAAACAGCAGCCATCCCCTCCGGCGCCATTATCAAGCAATCACAACAAATCATGCGATTAACTCGATTACATATTTTTACTCTTGAAAGCACTATTTTGAATTGAACAGTCAATCGTTTGAGATTAAGATTAATTGATAATAAATAGACATTGGAAGAGAAACCCAGTGTTGGCCCTAATGGTCAAGTCATTGGCTTCTCCTGTGGTGAGACCTGGGTACTAATCCTGCTGATTACAAAAGCACACCTGAAACTACTTACCATGTGTGCACCAGCCTGTGCATGTTGATTTTGTCCAGATGTGACAATGGCACGCATGTTACAATATCAAAACCAACTGTGAAACACACATGAAACATTCATGGACATTTACTTGCATCTGTAGCGTCCAAACAGTTTGGGCTAGTACCACTCTGTGGAAAAGTGAGACTCTCACAAGGACAAACAGAAGAAGTCAAAAGTTTTACAAACACTTAGGTTGGAGTCATTATTATCATTCAACAACTCCACAAATTTCTTGTTAACAAACTATAGTTTTGGCAAGTCAGGTAGGACATCTACTTTGTGCATGACACAAGTAATTTTTCCAACAATTGTTTCCGGACAGATTATTTCACTTATAATTCACTGTATCACAATTCCAGTGGGTTAGAAGTTTACATACACTAAGTTGACTGCCTTTAAACAGCTTGGGAAATTCCAGAAAATGATGTCATGGCTTTAGAAGCTTCTGATAGGCTAATTGGCATCATTTGAGTCAATTGGAGGTGTACCTGTGGATGTATTCTCAAGGCCTACCTTCAAACTCAGTGCCTCTTTGCTTGACATCATGGGAAAATCAAAAGAAATCAGCCAAGACCTCAGAAAAACAATTGTATACCTCCACAAGTCTGGTTCATCTTTGGGAGCAATTTCCAAATGCCTGAAGGTACCACGTTCATTTGTACAAACAATAGTAGAGTATAAACACCATGGCCGTTATACCGCTCAGGAAGGAGACGCGTTCTGTCTCCTAGAGATGAATGTACTTTGTTGCGAAAAGTGCAAATCAATCCCAGAACAACAGCAAAGGACCTTGTGAAGATGCTGCATGAAACAGGTACAAAAGTATCTACAGTATATCCACAGTAAAAGGAGTCCTATATCGACATAACCTGAAAGGTCGCTCAGCAAGGAAGAACAACAGCCTCAAATAGGTTATTTCATGTGGGGGTGGGGTGGGGTGGAGCGGCAGACACACGCATCACAGCCATGCTCCCTCTAATCCACAATATGTATATATATATACACACACAAACATAGGCTATGGGTCATACACATACAGTACATACAAACATACCCCCACCCACAATGTATAGCCAACGTGTACTTTACACATTTCATTACATTTTTATATATTGCTACTAAAATTGTAAAAAATCACAAATAATATTTTATATTATTGATTTCAAACAACGGCATTAGCATGAGAAGAACTTACCAGTCCAAAACGATGTCCTCTCCCTCTCCGTTCAAAAAATATTCCTCCATTTGGGAATCGCTAAATGAATCGTCCTCCAACAATCTCTGTCTCACTTTCCAGATCAATTTCTTCGAAAATTGTTTGTACATCTGTATATCTAGACTTAGATTTAGCTTTCCCTGACTTAGTCACCATACTGATTGATATATAAACAGCTGAAGATGCGCTTTACCAAAACAACGCTGTGCGTAACATGCGTTGCTCCTTCCGGTATGAAACTTCAATGGCGAATGACCCTCTTTACTCCGGAGTTTACTACATGGGTTGGTCTTCCAACACATAAACATTACATATTGTTGTTTACCTCAGCTCATTGGCTACCCAGCTAGATTTCAAGACGATCAGTGGTCATTGGGTTAAAATACAGTCAATCAACGAAACAGCGGTCATATCATTGGTGCACAATGATGTCTTTACTTGTTGTCTTCAAATCGGGTTCTTTCAGTCAATACGTCCCGTGAAATGACCCATCACATTTGGTTGTGTTACAAACAAACCAGTTGATTGCAATGAAACCAGACTGGATAAAGTCACATCGAACGTGTCGTCAAAAATGGAATGAGACGGAATTCACGACAAATGTAAACTATATCATTTAATGCAATTTCTGATGTTGTTACGCCTGTGCTGGTTGAAATAGTTTTTTTTATGGGGCTTTGTTCTCAGATAATCGCAATTGTATTCTTTCGCAGTAAATCCTTTTTTAAATCTGACAACGCAGTTGGATTAGCAAGATTCTAGACACTTGTATTTTCATGAATGTTTAATATGACTATTTATGTAGCGATCACCATATGTTGTTGAATTTAATCCCGCTAACGGGTTCGGTATGCAGAGAGGTTAAATACATGTCAAAACGTGAATATCTGTGTGAATCGTCACACTTGTCCGAAAACCACAACAACAAAAAATGTGTTTGTGGCATTATTTAGATGTCATTTATTCAAACGTGTGTTCATAAATGTGTCTGAAAACCACATTTATTGTTTCCACATGATTTTTTAAATGTGTGTGCATACGCGTGTTTTTTGTGTTTGCGTTTAAGATTGTGTTTATAAGTGATTTTGAGGTGTCAATCATTATGTGCTGGAAAAGTCCCACGGGTCCAAAGCATTTGAGCAGTTACAGGGAATGAAGATGCTTATTGTAATTCTCGCTCTCTTTCTGCCTCTCTCTCCCTCCCTCTCGCTCCCTCCCTCCCTCTCTCGCTCTCTTTCTCTCTGCTTTCCCTTTACTCTGTCGCCTGAAGGCACAGTACACGCCACTGCAAACGATCAATAAGCCAGCACACTAAAACTTTCAATCCGAGGTAAATATCATCCCCCTCCCACCCCTCCTGTGTGATTTTGGCGCAGGCTGCGTATATTATGAGTGGAGCTGTAATGAGATCGTTCCACAGCCATCAGAGGGGGCAATGAGTGAGGCGGTGACATGGTATGGAAGTGTATAGAGAGGGTATGGATTTTTCCTCGATGGCGGTAGGAAGGGGCTGGCTCTAAGCCCTGGTTCCTCTCCTAGTCTGTTGCTGATCATGTGTGACACGATTTAAGCCCTACGCCCACGGCAGCAGGCAGACTCCACAAGTAAAACCAAAAATGGAACCTTTTTTGTGCCTCTGCTGAGCTGTCTGTCTTAACTCAAAACCACTCAACCAAAACGTTCCTGTATCTAGTTTTTCTCTCTTTTCCTTTCACCGTCATTCTCTGTCACTCATCTGCACTTCTGTCCACGGAAAAAAAGTAATTATTTCTCTTTGGCAAGGATACCTGGAAGGGTGGTTTTTTAAAACGATGGTGGTGATTCTCTCAAGCTGTGGCTATGATCACCAAATCACAGCTAGAATCTGTGGTCAGAAAACATGAAAATGGCACAAATGTAGTTCACAACAACATGAAGAAATGGTCTACCAAATGTATGCAGGGTTGGGGAGGAATATCATTGAATATCCTGGTGGTCATTGTCCCAGCCAGACAAGCAGGCAGACAGGCAGCACAGAGAGAGCAGTGGCATTATTGTAACAGTTATTGTGACAGCCAGTCAGTTAGTGGTTGTGGATGTGGTTGAGTCATCATTCAGGGACTTTAGCTGTACAGGAAGCAACGCAGCAACCAACCCCAGGAATCACATGATGGATGGCTTACTCACTCTGTCCATGAAGAGTGTGTGTGTGTGTGTGGAGGGGGGGGGGGCTCCTCTTCCTTTAGCTCCAATCACTACCGGGGAAAACCCCTCATTAGGCCTCACCTGACCCTCCTACATACCACTCTGCCCTTACACCCCAATCCCTCCCTTCTTCAACCTACACACAGATAGTGAGGAGGGAGACCGTTTTGAAGGTCACCCACGATCTTGCTATTCACCCTGTCTCCTCTGACTGTTCTGCTGCTCTTTTCATGATTCCTTTACTTTCTTCTCTCTCTTCATTATTTATTACTCTCTTTTCTCAGCCCTCATTTGCCGCCCTCTGCCTCTTGACTCCCTACACACGTTCTTTAGATGTATCTTTCTTCACCTTCTCTATTATTGTCTCGTCTCCTTTGTCACTCCTGACCATTTTCCCTCTCATCCCGCTTTCCCTATTCTCTCTTTAACTTCTTCCACTGTAAAAAACAAACAATAATAATAATAAATAAAAAAAAATGGGGACCTGTGGCCTCATTATTTACCTCTCCACATTCCACTTTAAGCCTGCTGATATAGAAAAATAGAAAGATGAAAAAACACAAAAACAGAATAAAAAAATTCCAAGGGACCACAAACGCTGTCTACTGAACTCCTAGGGAACATCCCCCCCACTGAGCGATGCCCCAGAACGAGCAGATCAAACGCCTCTCTCCCTAACTTTCTTTTTTCCCTTTCTCTCTTTTTTCTCTCCACCGATCCCTCTATTTTGGTGTTCCTCTTTCATGTTAGGGAATAGTGGCTTAAGTGGCTATATTGGTTTCTGACGGGCCTCTCAAATGAAGCCTGTGTGAGTTGGCTGAGAGGGGAAGTAAATTGGTTGGTTCTGGGGGCTGTGGCCCTGGTGGCGACCAATGCTGTGAACTCTTTGATCTGCACCGTTGCAGGATGAGACAGCTAGACAGCCACACACACGCATGCAGGTACACATGCACGCACACACACCCATACCAACACACACACACACAAAGTGGAGGGGTCATGGGTGGGGAGGGAGGGAGATTGAATTGGACGGATGAGTCACACTATTTTCATTCTTGGAACAAGCCTGTTTCGTTACAGTATATTCTGGTTATTGCCTATCATGACATGGGGATTGAGCGAGTGCCCTGAATTATTGATTTTCACATTGAAGGCAAGATTATGAAGGAGAAGATATGTGAAGCTACACCCCCATCTTGTGGCAGCCATGCAATATGGCACCACAGGTTTGACAGGCTTTTATTGAGAGATGTGTCCTTAAACTGAAGCAGAAGTCAGTTGACTGTCTACTACCAACAACAGCTCAACCATGTCACAATCATGGAGCTGTTGATCCTTTTATTTATCATCTTCTCAGATCTTCGGGGGCTATAATCAGCCTTGTCGCAGGGTAGTAAGTTGGTGGTCTGTTGATATTCTCTCAGTGGTGTGGGGGCTGTCTTTTGGCAAAGTGGGTGGGGTTATATCCTGCCACAGTGTCTGAGGCCTACCTGGCCTGATGATTCCTGGCTGTCGACCTGGTTGTGCTGCTGCTCCAGTTTCAACTGTTCTGCCTGTGGCTATGGAACCCTGACCTGTTCACTGGACTCTCTCTCTCTGAATGCTCGGCTATGAAAAGCCAACTGACATTTACTCCTGAGGTGCTGACCTGTTGCACACTCTACAACCACTGTGTTTAAAATTTGACCCTGCTGGTCATCTATGAACATCTTGAAGAGCAATCGAGCCTTAACGGCCATGTACTCTTATCTCCACCCGGAACAGCCAGAAGAGGACTGGCCACCCCTCAGAGCCTGGTTCCTCTTCCTGGGTTTCTGCCTTTCTATTCACTGTGTTTCTACATCTGCATTGCTTGCTGTTTTGGGGTTTAATTAAGGATTAGCACTTTTTTTTCAATTGCCGCCTAAAATGACATACCCAAATCTAACTGCCTGTAGGTCAGGCCCTGAAGCAAGGATATGCATATTCTTGGTACCATTTGAAAGGAAACAGTTTGAGGTTTATGAAAATATGAAAGGAATGTAGTAGAATATGACACAATAGATCTGGTAAAAGATAATACAAAGAAGAATACAACCATTCTTTTGTATTTTTTTTTGTACCATCATCTTTGAAATGCAAGAGAAAGGCCATAATGTATTATTCCAGCCCAGGTGCCATATATATTTTGGCCACTAGATGGCATCAGTGTATGTGCAAAGTTTTAGACTTAACCATTTAATTTCTGTTCAAAATGTTATATCAAGACTACCCAAATGCCTCATTTGAATACCTAATACCTACCCAAATACCTAATACCTACCTAATTTGTTTATTAACTGTTCATGTTCAAAATTGTGCACTCTCCTCAAACAATAGCATGGTATTCTTTCACTGTAACAGTTACTGTAAATTGGACAGTGCAGTTAGATGAACAACAATTTAAGCTCTCTGCCAATATCAGATATGTCTATATCTTGGGAAATGTTCTTGTTATTTACAACCTCGTGCTAATCGCATTAGCCTACGTTAGCTCAACCGTCCCGTGAAAGGGACTCCGATCCCGAATACGTTTTTAAGACTGGGTTTCTGTTTAGCACTTTGTGACATCTACTGATGTAAAAAGTGCTTCATAAATACATTTTATTATATTTTGTCAAAGGCCATCACTATGTCCTCTGTGGGTGTGCCCTTATAGGAGGAAGTATGTGGCTATATTCCAATGATCTACCCTTGTCCCAAACTGGGTGAAGCCAGGGTAGAGAATCTGAAAGAAGCCAGTGTCTTGATTAATGTAGGAAGATGTCTGATGCCTATGATAAAGAAAACCAAGTTCCTCAAATGATCTATATATTCACAGTGTGGGATTAGGTTGTGGCAATATTTTTAGGACATGTCATTATGTCTTTGTTTATCATAACATATTTATATATTTTATAATTATGAATTGCGTGTTCAATAAACTCAACCATTATTGTGTTGTTGATGCCATGACCCTGATGTTGGTTTGCAGGTAAATGGAGCTGTTTCCTTGTGCATATATTTGGCAGATTTACTCAATTGTACCTGTCAAACAAGCTATTCCTAATCTGCACACAACATACTTCCCACTCTCTATTCACTATCTCGCATCCAGTGAAAGGCGCTTGTTTATGACAGTGCAAAAACGGTTTATGACAGGGTTTCGGGTAGCGACCTAGGGCGAAACCGGTGTTTGGTTGGACGCTGTTGTATCAGGAAGTGTCAAACATCCAATGACAAGCGGATTCTTGTTTCCACTGCGCTGATCCACCGATATATGGTTTATCCAGCAGAAAAGTGAGTAAGGTTAACTTTTGCAGATTTTAAACATTCAAAATAGACTATTATTCACCAGGGTAAGCACATAGCTGCCTAGAAGTTAGTAGCCTACTCACCCCTTCTCCAGGACAAATTGAGCGCACAAGGTGCCTCTGTTCTCGAATGCACTCTCTCCCGGACCTGACAGTTTGAAGAACTCGGTCAGAGTAAAATGGACTGGCTGTACCCACGATTTCACAAGGAGTCCCTAGCTCAAATTCTCTGTCGTTTGGGATTGTTCGTGATCTGTATGGTAAGTTCATTATTTTGTTGAATAAAATTATTTGTATCCAGCAGGTGGCAAATTATTTTCGCGCTGGATGCAGTTTTGTAGTAATAAGTAACACATTAGCTATATAAAATCAGTTAAATTATATGGGGCAACCCTCACCAAATAGGCCTAGTCACATATTTACTGAATTAACCTACGTGAAATGCGTATGTTTAATTATAAAACATTTTGGCGGATGTTTTGGACGAGGGGGGGGGCACTTTAATATTGTTTGAAATGCCAATCATTCCATCTCATACCATGCCGCTTGCAATGAAGCAGGGACAGGAGCTGCAGAGAGAGAGAGAGAGGATTATAAATTGGCCGCTATCTGTTCCAACTAACCATTCGGCTGTGGCAGTGCAATGATAAGAGGATAGAGGACAGAGAGAGTCACCAAGCTGTATCCCGGACACAGCATTCCAGCATTCTGAGAGGACAGTTATATGGATAATACCTGGCTTTGTTCGCTACCAATGAATGACCGTCAGCGCTACCAATGAATGACCGTCAGGGTCAGGACCGTGTCCTAACTCCTTTCACCACTTGTCCTGATGTGACCTCAACTCAGAGATGTGATATGTGAAATATGTCCCTATAAACACTGATGCAGGGTTAGGTTTTGTTCAGCTCACTAATGGTTAAGATCAGGAGTTGCGGTAGGGTACTGTATATAATACTAGATAAGGGCAACATGGTTCTCCCTTTGGGAAAAAGGTATTCTGAGTAAATAAATGTTAAATAAAAATATGTAAAAGTATTATGTTTGTTATGTCATCATCATTACTACCACCTCAAGGTGCACTGTAAAACATTTCCTGTAATTATTTCAAGGAAATTACAGGCAGTACAGTAGCCAGAAGGTTGCTGTAAATGTACAGTAAATGACTGTAGATTTACAGGACTTTTACTGTAACACAAATTTACAGCATAGTACTGGAACACCTGACTACAGTAACATGCTGTATTTCTAGAATTTACAGTACATTACTGGAAACAGAGTGGTTAGTAAACTGTTGCAGATTTACAGTGCAGGTAGCTCATGCCAACGATAGGCAGTATTTCTGTTACATGTATTTGAAATAGGTATTTCAATACTTCCAATACTTATTTTGTCATTTTGTATGTCACTGGCCTAAAATACATTTTGGTCATTTAGCAGACACTCTTGTCCAGGGCAACTTCCAGTCAGTGCATTCATCTAAGGGTGCTAAAGAAAACGCATGTCACAGTCATAGCAAGTAAAACAAATCTGTATCCGTTACTGGGAATGTTGTTTTAGTTAAGGATACATTGGTCTTCAAAATGTCCTGCATTTGTAATAACATACCTTTTCGATGTATCTTTGCCCATCTCTGGCCAATGCAAAGTACGTTACTGTAATATTCACATAAACTTGCCACCAGCTTCCTGTAGGTAACTGTAAAATGCAGAGCAATGACTGACATAGTACAAAACTGTGAAATCTGATATTGGCAGCTTTTAGATTCCGGGTTGGAGCGAGCGGTCGCATCTGCACTCGGTCCGCAGGTAGTATTACATTTCATTACATTTCATTATAGTACAACGGTTTGATTTGTCTAATCTTAGCAATTTTTCTTCTTAGCTAGCTACATAGCCGTCTTTGTATCATAGATAATTGCGTAATTATCGTATTTCGTCGTCCTAACGCAGTCTACACCGCCCTGCAGCTAGCTAGCTAGCTAACGTCTACCGTTAGCTAGTCCACCGTCTACCGATTAGCAGCACAACTTACACTCAACTGAACGACTTGATTAGTGTAGTGTTAGCTAGCTACATAGTTGTCTTTGCTGTCTTCGTATCCAAGATAATTGTGTAGTTTAGAGTGTGTAGTTTTAGAGTGATTATCTTAATTTACCGAGGTTAGCTAGCCAGCTATTTGTCGTCCTTAACGTAACAGAACTTCCGCACTCAACAATCCGGTCGCATTTCGCTTCGCTCCACAGGTAGTATCACATTTTTCATTTCATTACAGTACAACGGCTTGATTTGTTTGATCGTAGCTAGCTACATAGCTAGCTACATAGCCGTCTTTGTATCAAAGATAATTGTGTAGTCTTGAGCGATTTCCTAGGTTAGCTAGCCAGCTATTGTCGTTCTTTTAACGCAACGTAACGTAAATCAACACTGCTAGCTAGCCAGCTAGCCCCGAATAGCAGCACAGTAGCACAGTAGAAACCATTACACTCAACGGAACGACTTGATTAGTGTAGTGTCAACAACGCAGACACTGCCAGCTAGCCTACATAGTCAACAACGCAGCCTCTGCCAGCTAGCCTACTTCAGCAGTACTGTATCATTTTAATCATTTTAGTCAATAAGATTCTTGCTACGTAAGCTTAACTTTCTGAACACTCGAGACGTGTAGTCCACTTGTCATTCCAATCTCCTTTGCATTAGCGTAGCCTCTTGTGTAGCCTGTCAACTATGTGTCTGTCTATCCCTGTTCTCTCCTCTGCACAGACCATACAAACGCTCCACACCGCGTGGCCGCGGCCACCCTAATCTGGTGGTCCCAGCGCGCACGACCCACGTGGAGTTCCAGGTCTCCGGTAGCCTCTGGAACTGCCGATCTGCGGCCAACAAGGCAGAGTTCATCTCAGCCTATGCCTCCCTCCAGTCCCTCGACTTCTTGGCACTGACGGAAACATGGATCACCACAGACAACACTGCTACTCCTACTGCTCTCTCTTCGTCTGCCCACGTGTTCTCGCACACCCGAGAGCTTCTGGTCAGCGGGGTGGTGGCACCGGGATCCTCATCTCTCCCAAGTGGTCATTCTCTCTTTCTCCCCTTACCCATCTGTCTATCGCCTCCTTTGAATTCCATGCTGTCACAGTTACCAGCCCTTTCAAGCTTAACATCCTTATCATTTATCGCCCTCCAGGTTCCCTCGGAGAGTTCATCAATGAGCTTGATGCCTTGATAAGCTCCTTTCCTGAGGACGGCTCACCTCTCACAGTTCTGGGCGACTTTAACCTCCCCACGTCTACCTTTGACTCATTCCTCTCTGCCTCCTTCTTTCCACTCCTCTCCTCTTTTGACCTCACCCTCTCACCTTCCCCCTACTCACAAGGCAGGAAATACGCTCAACCTCATCTTTACTAGATGCTGTTCTTCCACTAACCTCATTGCAACTCCCCTCCAAGTCTCCGACCACTACCTTGTATCCTTCTCCCTCTCGCTCTCATCCAACACTTCCCACACTGCCCCTACTCGGATGGTATCGCACCGTCCCAACCTTCGCTCTCTCTCCCCCGCTACTCTCTCCTCTTCCATCCTATCATCTCTTCCCTCTGCTCAAACCTTCTCCAACCTATCTCCTGATTCTGCCTCCTCAACCCTCCTCTCCTCCCTTTCTGCATCCTTTGACTCTCTATGTCCCCTATCCTCCAGGCCGGCTCGGTCCTCCCCTCCCGCTCCGTGGCTCAACGACTCATTGCGAGCTCACAGAACAGGGCTCCGGGCAGCCGAGCGGAAATGGAGGAAAACTCGCCTCCCCTGCGGACCTGACATCCTTTCACTCCCTCCTCTCTACATTTTCCTCTTCTCTCTCTGCTGCTAAAGCCACTTTCTACCACTCTAAATTCCAAGCATCTGCCTCTAACCCTAGGAAGCTCTTTGCAACCTTCTCCTCCCTCCTGAATCCTCCTCCCCCTCCCCCCTCCTCCCTCTCTGCAGATGACTTCGTCAACCATTTTGAAAAGAAGGTCGACGACATCCAATCCTCGTTTGCTAAGTCAAACGACACCGCTGGTTCTGCTCACACTGCCCTACCCTGTGCTCTGACCTCTTTCTCCCCCTCTCTCCAGATGAAATCTCGCGTCTTGTGACGGCCGGCCGCCCAACAACCTGCCCGCTTGACCCTATCCCCTCCTCTCTTCTCCAGACCATTTCCGGAGACCTTCTCCCTTACCTCACCTCCCTCATCAACTCATCCCTGACCGCTGGCTACGTCCCTTCCGTCTTCAAGAGAGCGAGTTGCACCCCTTCTGAAAAAACCTACACTCGATCCCTCCGATGTCAACAACTACAGACCAGTATCCCTTCTTTCTTTTCTCTCCAAAACTCTTGAACGTGCCGTCCTTGGCCAGCTCTCCCGCTATCTCTCTCAGAATGACCTTCTTGATCCAAATCAGTCAGGTTTCAAGACTAGTCATTCAACTGAGACTGCTCTTCTCTGTATCACGGAGGCGCTCCGCACTGCTAAAGCTAACTCTCTCTCCTCTGCTCTCATCCTTCTAGACCTATCGGCTGCCTTCGATACTGTGAACCATCAGATCCTCCTCTCCACCCTCTCCGAGTTGGGCATCTCCGGCGCGGCCCACGCTTGATTGCGTCCTACCTGACAGGTCGCTCCTACCAGGTGGCGTGGCGAGAATCCGTCTCCACACCACGTGCTCTCACCACTGGTGTCCCCAGGGCTCTGTTCTAGGCCCTCTCCTATTCTCGCTATACACCAAGTCACTTGGCTCTGTCATAACCTCACATGGTCTCTCCTATCATTGCTATGCAGACGACACACAATTAATCTTCTCCTTTCCCCCTTCTGATGATCAGGTGGCGAATCGCATCTCTGCATGTCTGGCAGACATATCAGTGTGGATGACGGATCACCACCTCAAGCTGAACCTCGGCAAGACGGAGCTGCTCTTCCTCCCGGGGAAGGACTGCCCGTTCCATGATCTCGCCATCACGGTTGACAACTCCATTGTGTCCTCCTCCCAGAGCGCTAAGAACCTTGGCGTGATCCTGGACAACACCCTGTCGTTCTCAACTAACATCAAGGCGGTGGCCCGTTCCTGTAGGTTCATGCTCTACAACATCTGCAGAGTACGACCCTGCCTCACACAGGAAGCGGCGCAGGTCCTAATCCAGGCACTCGTCATCTCCCGTCTGGATTACTGCAACTCGCTGTTGGCTGGGCTCCCTGCCTGTGCCATTAAACCCCTACAACTCATCCAGAACGCCGCAGCCGTCTGGTGTTCAACCTTCCCAAGTTCTCTCACGTCACCCCGCTCCTCCGCTCTCTCCACTGGCTTCCAGTTGAAGCTCGCATCCGCTACAAGACCATGGTGCTTGCCTACGGAGCTGTGAGGGGAACGGCACCTCAGTACCTCCAGGCTCTGATCAGGCCCTACACCCAAACAAGGGCACTGCGTTCATCCACCTCTGGCCTGCTCGCCTCCCTACCACTGAGGAAGTACAGTTCCCGCTCAGCCCAGTCAAAACTGTTCGCTGCTCTGGCCCCCCAATGGTGGAACAAACTCCCTCACGACGCCAGGACAGCGGAGTCAATCACCACCTTCCGGAGACACCTGAAACCCCACCTCTTTAAGGAATACCTAGGATAGGATAAAGTAATCCTTCTCCCCCCCCCCCTTAAAAGATTTAGATGCACTACTGTTCCACTGGATGTCATAAGGTGAATGCACCAATTTGTAAGTCGCTCTGGATAAGAGCGTCTGCTAAATGACTTAAATGTAAATGTAAATGAGCCTACTATAATGTAAGAAAATAAATGCTACTGTAATCATGTTGGTATTTTACAGTAATCACATGGGATGAGTGCAAGCAGGTTGGCTGCTAAGTATTTGTATATTACAGCATATTTACGAATATTTGGTGTTTAATAACTTTAAGTTAATAACTAAACAAAGGCTTCCAAACTGGCAGTGATTACAAGGAAAAACAAATCAAAAGGACACTGCTTAACCTTCCTGCTGTGTTCCGGTTGAATTGGACCAATTTACAAGTTCTCTCTTTGAAAAATGTAGTTAATTTAATCTGATTGTCATAAGGTTCCATGACTTTGTCCACACAGGGGATCTGAACACCCAAAATACATTTTGATGCTTTTCATAAGATTTTGGGTGTTTTATTTAACTTTTTAAAAAATGACCGGTCATTAGAAATGAACGGGTGAGACTACAATTAGCGTCTAAAATTGAGTTCAGGCACATGCCCATTCATCAGATGGGCACACTTCGTCTCCCAGACCCCCACATGCATGTGTGTTTGAGCGCACACACCTCACTCCCCTTCTTGGCTTCCATGGCAACCCCAACAGGAACCTTTCCCCAATATAATCTTTCCCCTACGGGGACCACACCTGTTGGCATTCTCACAAACAATTGCAACATTGTTTCAATAATATATATAACTTTTCTCGCAACTCTGATATGTACAGTTTTTTTGAGGCCTTGCTCACAATTCATTCTGTGGCAGCACATGACCAAACGATATACTGAATGTGAGGTTCTTGATCATATCTTTGATCATGACACTGGTAAGGAGGAGAGAGTCCTTGTTAAATTTTGACACAAAGTAGTCTGGGATAAATATCACAATATGTTTCATTTGTACAAGTCAAAATAATCCATACATTATGCTTTTTTTTAACTCAAAAACTAGTTGTATGAGCTCAGGTCAATGAGGCCTACAGGCCATAAACTGCAAATAGAAATTCAGAACTTGTAATGTTCACAAGAACATAAGTTGATAAAAAGATCTAACACAACATTAGGTGATAATATATGTATTATTATGGATTTATAATCTGCTATAAGGGGGCGGTCATTTTGGACCGGGAACACAGAATTAATGAACATGAAACGAACACAACAGGAGGGTTAATATTCAACCATTATAGGTTTAAGACCCACTGTCACTGTGATCTTTACCCAATATACTGTACTTTAAATCAGTTCAATTGGTACAGAATTCTCACTAACGGGTGCAACAAACATAGCCACTTAATATATGTTAATGAGCCAGCTATTCTTTCCTCTCCCACAACATTTTTCCACAATTCTCCATCCTTTACGAAACACTGCAGTAAATATATAGCAAAACAGTATTACAGCACTTTATTGTTAAATTGTATTGTAATACAATTACAGCAATTGCTAACAGTGAATATGTAATTGTATATTACAGTATACCAATTAATATTTACTGTTATATATCGCTTGCACTTGTAGAGGCCTTAACAAAAGTTTCTAAACTGGCACTGACTACAGGGCGAAATAGATAATTCTCGCTAATGGGTGCAACAAATATAGCCCCTTTCAAGGCAATCCTCAAAATATGATAATGAGCCTGAGATTATTTCGCCCCACAAAATTTTCCCACAATGCACCATAATTCACAGTATGCTGCTGTAATTCTAAATCAGTGTAGCGGAACAGCACGGGTACTGTAATTTAGAATTACAGTACCTCACAGTGAAATTTTGCTGTAAATTTACAGGAATTTGTTACTGTGTGGGTGACATCTTGCGATTGTATTAAAGTGAATTGTATTGCTGTTCTCCCTTCCATCCTCTTCTCCAGGGAATGGTGTTGACCATGTCCATGTATCCCATGCTGAGGGCCCTGTGTGTCCAGCTCCATTCTGCCTTCACGGGGAGCTACGTACCTGGACACCACTCGGTCCTCCTCATCAACTGCCCCAATGAACAGGCAGCCAAGGACATAGGCAGGTAGGCTACCGAACAGCCAGCCTGGTCTCATAGACGAGACATAATATAGTAAATGTAAAAGCAGGGTACTCAAATTAGTATCATATGTTACATTTGGTATGGTTACATAAGACAGATGGTTACTTAAACTCTTTAACCTATCTCTGAAACTGAACCCTAACCCCTAGCCTAACTAACATTAGCACCCACATAGCAATCGTAACATATCCTACGTTTTGCATATTCTTTACATATTGTAAATTTTCAAATTCGTAACATATAATACAAATTGTAATTTGTAGCACATCTACAAAAAATGGGTGATGGACATCGAAATGGGTGATGGACATCCACATATTAATACATACCATACCATACCAATCATAACACATCATACTAAACTGAGTTTCTCTGATTTATATACAGAATTATACAAAATGCTCTGAGACCAGGTTGGGACAGCATACCATTACCACAACAGAATACTACTCTCCAGTGTTGTTGTACTCAAGACCAGTCTCGGTATAGAGCCCAGAGTTTTTCCTGGTGAGGACACTTGGCCAGGAAAAACTCCTGGCCCTATTAATATCACCCATGTGATATATCTAACCACTAACTAGAATATATGCTTTGTAATTAGTATTTCCACAATGCGTCAGTTCTTTCCTATTTGTAGATGACTCATACATTTTTTTTTTTTTTAAAGAATAAATTAATAAATAAATACTTATTTGGAGCATTCCGGAATACCGAAATATACCACTTCAGACCTAAGCTCTTATTATTGCTTTCTCTTTCTGCATTTATAGGAAATAAGTGAGTAAGCTGTGAAAGCCATAAGCCAGTGGAGTACTACTGTGAGTGCAGCTTCCTCTCTCCCTGCGTCTGTGGTGCATGTAGATGAGCTATTCTCTGTTTACCGTGTGCCTGCCTGGAGAGAACACTGAGTAGCTTTCAAACAAGCCACGATCTTCTGCCAAAATGTAAATGGCCATCCTCCCTCCTGTCTTCACAGGTTAGAGCAGTCAAATCAAGTTAAAAAAAGATTTTTTTTTTTGTCATATGCTTCGTCAAACAACTGGTGTAGACTAACAGCGAAAAGCCTATTTATACAAGCCCTTCTAACAATGCAGAGAGAAAACAATTATAACACAAGGAATAAATATACAATAAGTAACAATAACTTGGCTATATACATGGGGTAACAGCCGAGTCAATTTACAGGGGTATGAGGTAATTGAGGTAGATATGTACATATACAGTGCCTTGTAAAATTATTCATCCCCCTTGGCATTTTTCCTATTTTGATGCATGGATGGACATACACTAAATAGTCCAAATTGGTGAAGTGAAAAAAATGACTTGCTTCAGAAAATCTTTAAAAAAAAAAAAAAAAAATGGAAAAGTGGTGCATGCATATGTGTTCACCCCCTTTGCTATGAAGCCCCTAAATACGATCTGGTACAGCCAATTACCTTCAGAAGTCACATAATTAGTTTAACCTGTTGCGACAGCAATCCCGTATCCGGGAGCGTAATTATAGCCTCCAGCTCATTACCATAACGCAACGTTAACTATTCATGAAAATCGCAAATGAAATGAAATAAATATATTGGCTCACAAGCTTAGCCTTTTGTTAACAACACTGTCATCTCAGATTTTCAAAAAATGCTTTTCAACCATAGCTACACAAGCATTTGTGTAAGAGTATTGTTAGCTAGCATAGCATTAAGCCTAGCATTCAGCAGGCAACATTTTCACAAAAACAAGAAAAGCATTCAAATAAAATAATTTACCTTTGAAGAACTTCGGATGTTTTCAATGAGGAGACTCTCAGTTAGATAGCAAATGTTCAGTTTTTCCAAAAATATTATTTGTGTAGGAGAAATCGCTCATTGAAAATTAAGTCATTACAACGCAAACTTTTTTCCAAATTAACTCCATAATATCGACAGAAACATGGCAAACGTTGTTTAGAATCAATCCTCAAGGTGTTTTTCACATATCTATTCGATGATAAATCACTCGTTGCAGTTTGGTTTCTCCTCTGTTCAAAATGGAAAAATGCACGCACCTGGAGATTACGGAATAGTTTCGACGGAGGACACCGAGCGGACACCTGGTAAATGTAGTCTCTTATGGTAAATTTTCCAATGATATGCCTACAAATACGTCACAATGCTGCAAACACCTTGGGGAAACGACAGAAAGTGTAGGCTCATTCCTTGCGCATTCACAGCCATATAAGGAGACATTGGAACACAGCGCCTCCAAAATCTGTCTCACTTCCTGTATGAAATTTAATCTTGGTTTCGCCTGTAGCATTAGTTCTGTGGCACTCACAGACAATATCTTTGCAGTTTTGGAAACGTCAGAGTGTTTTCTTTCCAAAGCTGTCAATTATATGCATAGTCGAGCATCTTTGTGACAAAATATCTTGTTTAAAACGGGAACGTTTTTCATCCAAAAATGAAATACTGCCCCCAGAGGTTCAAGAGGTTAAAAAAGTCCACCTGTGTGCAATCTAAGTGGCACATGATCTGTCACATGATCTCAGCATATATACACCTGTCCTGAAAGGCCTCAGTGCCTGCACCACCTCTAAACAAGGGGCACCACCAAGCAAGCGGCACCATGAAGACCAGGGAGCTCTCCAAACAGGTCAGGGACAAAGTTGTGGAGAAGTACAGATCAGGGTTGGGTTATAAAAAAATATCAGAAACTTTGAACATCCCACGGAGCACCATTAAATCCATTATTAAAAACCTGAAAGAATATGGCACCACAACAAACCTGCTAAGAAAGGGCCGCCCACCAAAACTCACAGACCAGGCGAGGAGTGCATCATTCAGAGAGGCAACAAAGAGCAAAGATAACCCTGAAGGAGCTGCAAAGCTCCACAGCGGAGATTGGAGTATCTGTCCATAGGACCACTTTAAGCCGTACATTCTACAGAGCTGAGCTTTACGGAAGTGTGGCCAGACAAAAATAAGAAAACATGTTTGGTGTTTGCCAAAAGACATGTGGGAGACTCCCCAAGCATATGGAAGAAAGTACTCTGGTCAGATGAGACTCAAATTGAGTTTCAGTATGTCTGGCGCAAACCCAACACCCTTCATCACCCTGAGAACACCATCCCAGGGGCTGGGAAACTGGACAGAATTTAAGGAATGATGGAAGGCACTAAATACAGGGATATCCTTGAGGGAAACTTGTTTCAGTCTTCCAGAGATTTGAGACTGGGACGGAGGTTCACCTTCCAGACAATGACCCTAAGCATACTGCTAAAGGCAACACTCGAGTGGTTTACGTCTTGGAATGGCCTTGTCTTGGAATGGCCTAGTCAAAGCCTGGACCTAAATCCAATTCAGAATCTGTGGTATGACTTAAAGATGGCTGTACACCAGTGGAACCCATCCAACTTCAAGGAGCTGGAGAAGTTTTGCCTTGAAGAATGGGCAAAAATCCCAGTGGCTAGATGTGCCAAGCTTATAGAGACATACCCCAAGAGACTTGCAGCTGTAATTGCGGCAAAAGGTGGCTCTACAAAGTATTGACTTTGGGGGGGATCAAGATGCCCTCAATTTACTTTTTCAGCCAGTGAAGGTGCCCTCAATGGTGCAGCTGTAGAACCTTTTGAGAATCTGAGAGCCCATGCCGAATCTTTTTAGGATCCTGAGGGGGAAGAGGCGTTGTCATTCCTTCTTCACGACTGTGTTGGTGTGTGTGGTCTATGATAATTCCTTAGTAGACACAGAGGAACTTGAATCTCTCGATCTGCTCCACTGCTGCCCTGTCGAAGTGGATGGAGGCATGCTCTGCCCTCCATTTCCTGTAGTCCACTATCAGCTACTTTATCATACTGACATTGAGGGAGAGGTTGTTCTCCTGGCACCACACTGCCAGGTCACTGACCTCCTTCCTATAGGGTATCTCAATGTCGTCGGTGATCAGGCCAACCACTGTCGTGTCGTTTGCAAACTTAATGATGGTGTTGGAGTTGTGCGTGGCCACGCAGTCATGGGTGAACAGGGAGTACAGGATGGGACTAAACACGCACCCCTGAGGGACCACCGTGTTGATGGTCAGTGTGACGGATGTGTTGTTGCTTACCCTTACCACCTGGGGGTGGCCCATCAGGAAGTTCAGGATTCAGCTGCAGATGGAAGTGTTCAGTCCCAGGGTCCTGAGCTTAATGATGAGCTTGGAGGGCACTATGGAGTTGTCCAGGTGGGAGAGGGCAGTGTGGAGCAGACCTGGGATAACTATAGTTTTAAATATGCTTTGTGGAAAGTAACAATTTTGGGGCAGAACAAATAGTTACATTGGAGGTGACAACTATTTAAATACAGATCTCAGAAAGTGACTACTTTTCAGATTTGCTGCCTTCAACTAATGTCAGGGCTGCAACTGGGGCTGCATGTTCCAGATAGAAATATAATGACTAGAGCACACACAATGTCCTATAATATTTCAATCTATCGGACAGCAGATCATATTTTATCTAAATCAAATCAAGCTTTATTTATAAATCACATTTCAGACATGGAATGCAATGCAATGTGCTTTACAGGGAAAAAAACAACAAATAAAAAACAATGAAAATAATGCTGAAATATTTACTACACAACATACAATATATATACCACGGTAAGTGGACACCCCTTCAAATGAGTGGATTCAGCTATTTCAGCCACACCCGTTGCTGTTAGTTGTTTAAAATTGAGCACACAGCCATGCAATATCCATAGAGAAACATTGGCTGTAGAATGGCCTTACTGAAGAGCTAAGTGACTTTAAACGTGGCACCGTCATAGGATGCCACCTTTCCAACAATTTGTCACATTTCTGCCCTTCTAGAGCTTCTCCGGTCAACTGTAAGTGTTGTTATTGTGAAGTGGAAACGTCTAGGAGCAACAACAACTCAGCCGCCAAGTGGTAGGCCACACAAGCTCACAGAATGGGACTGCAGGGTGCTGAAGCGTGTATAGCGTATAAAAATGGTGTGGCAGTCAGATGGACTAATCTGGGTTTGGCGGATGCAAAGAAAATTTTACCTGTGCCAAATGTATAGTTTGGTGGAGGAGGAATGATAGTCTGGGGCTGTTTTTCATGTTTCTGGCGAACCCCTTAATTCCAGTGAAGGGACACCTTAATGCTACAGCATACAATGACATTCTATATGCTTCTGTGCTTCCAACATTGGATCTACAGTTTGGGAAGGCCCTTTCTTGTTTCATTGTGACAAAGCGAGGTCCATACAGAAATGGTTTGTTGAGATCGGTGTTTAATAACTTGACCTGCCTGCACAGATCCCTAACCTCAACCCAATCGACACCTTTGGGATGAATTGGAACGCCGACTGCGAGCCAGGCCTCATCGCCCAACATCAGTGCCCGACTTCACTAATGCTCTTGTGCCTGAATGGAAGCAAGTCCCTGCAGCAATGTTCCAACATCTAGAGGAAAGCTTTCTCAGAAGAGTGGAGGCTGTTATAGCAGCAAAGGGAGGACCGACTCCATTTTAATGCCAATGAATTTGGAATTACATGTTCGAAGAGCAGGTGTCCACGTACTTTTGGTCATGAGTGTACGTAATGTACATTCAGAAAGTATTCAGAACCCTTCACTTTTTCCACATTGTGTTACATTGCAGCCTTATTCTAAAATGGAATAAATTGTTATATTCCCTCATCAATCTACAGACAATAACCCATAATGCCGAAGCTAACATTTTTTTTTTAGAAATGTTTGCAAAAATATCACATTTACATAAGTATTCAGACCCTTTGCTCAGTACTTTGTTGAAGCACATTTGGCAACAATTACAGACTTGAGTCTTCTTGGGTATGACGCTAGAAGCTTGGCACACCTGTATTCTTCTCTGCAGATCCTCTCAAGCTCTGTCAGGTTGGATGGGGAGCATTGCTGCACAGCTATTTTCACGTCTCTCCAGAGATGTTCCATCCGTTTCAAGTCCGTGCTTAGGCTGGGCCACTCAACGACATTCAGAGACCTGTCCTGGAACCACACCTGCATTGTCTTGGCTGTGTGCTTAGGGTCGTTGTCCTGTTGGAAGGTGAACCTTTGCCACAGTCTAAGGTCCTGAGCGCTCTGGAGCAGGTTCATCTTTCCATCGATCCTGACTTGTCTCCCAGTCACTGCTGCTGAAAAACATTCCAACAGCATGATGCTGCCACCACCATGCTTCACCGTAGGCATTCAAGCCAAGGAGTACAATCTTGCTTTCATCAGACCAGAAAATCTTGCTTCTCATGGTCTTAGAGTTATTTAGGTGCCTTTTGGCAAACTCCAAGTTGGCTGTCATGTGCTTTTTACTGAGGAGTGGCTTCCATCTGGCTACTCTTCCATGAAGGTCTTATTGGTGGAGTACTGCAGAGATGGTTGTCCTTCTGAAAGGTTCTCTCATCTCCACAGACGAACTCTGGAGCTCTGTCAGATTGACCATCGGGTTCTTCGTCACCTCCCTGACCAAGGCCCTTCTCCCCCGATTGCTCTGTTTGCCAGGCAGCCAGCTCTAGGAAGAGTCTTAGTGGTTCCAAACTTCTTCCATTTAAGAATGACCTTCAATGCTGCAGACATTTTTTTGTACCCTTCCCCAGATCTGTTCCTCGACACAATCCTGTCTTCAAGATCTACAGACAATTCCTTCGACCTCATGGCTTGGTTTTTGCTCTGACATGCACTGTCAACTGTGGTACCTTATATAGACAGGTGTGTGCCTTTCTAAATCATGTCCAATATATTTAATTTACCACAAGTTGACTCCAACCAAGCTGGAGAAACAGACGCCTCACAAGTCCTCAACTGGCAGCTTCATTAAATAGTGCCCGCAAAACACCAGTCTCAAAGTCAACAGTGAAGAGGCGACTCCGGGATGCTCTAGGCAGAGTTGCAAAGAAAAAGTACATATCTCAGACTGGCAATAAAAATAAAAATATTAAGATGGGCAAAATAACACAGACACTGGACAGAGGAACTCTGCCTAGAAGGCCAGCATCCCAGTCGCCTCTTCACTGTTGACTTTGAGACTGGTGTTTTGCGGGTACTATTTAATGAAGCTGCCAGTTGAGGACTTGTGAGGCATCTGTTTCTCAAACTAGACACTCCAATATACCTGTCCTCTTGCTCAGTTGTGCACCGGGGCCTACCACTCCTCGTTCTATTCTGGTTAGAGCCCGTTTGCGCTGTTCTGTGAAGGGAGTAGTACACAGCGTTGTACAAGATCTTCAGTTTCTTGGCAATTTCTCGCATGGAATAGCCTTCATTTCTCATAACAAGAACAGACTGACGAGTTTCAGAAGAAAGTTCTTTGTTTACGGACATTTTGAGCCTGTAATCGAACCCACAAATGCTGATGCTCCAGATACTCAACTAGTCTAAAGAAGGTCAGTTTTATTGCTTCTTTAATTAGCACAACAGTTTTCAGCTGTGCTAACATAATTGCAAAATGGTTTTCTAATGATGAATTAGTCTTTTAAAATCATACATTTGGATTAGCTAACACATCGTGCCATTGGAACACAGGAGTGATGGTTGCTGATAATGGGCCTCTGTATGCCTATGTAGATATTCCATTTAAAAATCTTCCGTTTCTATCTACAATTGTCATTTACGACATTAACAATGTCTTCACTATATTTCTGGTCAATTTGATGTTATTTTAATGGACAAAAACAAGGACAATTCTAAGTGACCCCAAAGTTTTGACGGGAAGTGTACATGTAAATGAATCAATACATTCTAGTATGGTAACATGAATAAGTATATTTCAAGCTAGAATCCAACAGCTGGAAATAATCCTGGAACCCCTGCGGTTAGGGTGAATCCTGTCTCTGTTAAAAAGTGCTGGTTTCTTCCACAGCAAATCAAAGTTGTCACACAAAGTTGCAAAGTTTCATCAGGTACTTGTTGATGAGTCGGCTGAAACGTTCCAAACCCCTTCGGTATCACGGGAGGGGAACAGAGATTATTATTATTATATTCCCTGTGCTAGCGAGCATGTTTAAAACATGTTTGTAGTCCTCCCTCAGATCACCTAAAACCAAGGTCGTTAAACCTATGTGAGTGATGATGGTCTCAATGTTAGAGTAGTTGGCCAGAACCGTGGGCAGGAGGGAGTTGATGTCATTGACACAGGCTCCTTGGTGACAGTGGACCTTGGTCGGTCCACAGATCATAGGCAGGCCAAAATCTCTCACCATCAAGCTGCCCACCATGATGTTGGTCGTGATGGAATCCGATGGGGAAGCAACCTGTTGAACTGTGGTTGCCATGGCCGTGAGGGAGGTGCCACTGGGCGGCCGCCGGCTGTTGGTAAACATCTAGGATCCGTGCTGACTCCCGGGGCTGGTAGGTCCGGCACCAAGGGGGGCAAACCAGTTTGATAACTGGATTGTATCTTCTTGGATAGATGAAGGGTGCCCAGACTGCCTCCCCAATCTCTTACGCCTTGTGAGTGTCCAGTCTCCCATGGGCCACGGAGTTGAGTTTAACGTCTGTCTGTTGGATTGGGACAGATGACGTCTGTTTCTATATGAATATTATTTTCATTTCCATTCTCCTGAACATACCCCAGGTGTAGATAATCAAGAATACCCAAGCAACCAACCAATGATATTGTGTACAGATAAGTATAAATAAGCTTTGACACTATGCTGCACAGCAAATTCTCCACTGTTGAAATAAAACAAATTAACACTGACATATAGACACCGGAACAGTGTTAAATGAATACACTGCTTAGTCTAAAGCCGTATTCAAATATTTCCCACCGTGCCTTGCCTTTCGGTTAAATTGTGGAGTTACCACCCATGACTGTATTTGTTATGGGTTCATCCATTTTCTGTCCGATGGATTTCACGGATCTCTCAAGTGAGATCCAAAGTGAATAAAATACAAAATACATATATATTTCCTAAGGCCTTATTTTAAGGACCTAGTTTTACCCTAATACAGGGACGTGAAACTCATGCACATTTTCTGCCCAGTTCTGGTGTGGAGTGCAATAGGGATTGCATCACCTGTGGATCTGTTAGTGAGGTATGCGAATTGGAATGGGGTCACGGGTGTCTGGGATGATGGTGTTGATGTGGTGCCATGACCAGGCTTTCAAAGCATTTCATGGCTACAGACGTGAGTGCTATGAGGTAGTCATTTTAGAGTGGTTACTTTGGCATTCTTGGGATGTTGGGATGTCCATGGCTTCTGTTTGAGATATGTACCTACTGTCACTGTGGGGACGACATCGTCGATTCACTTATTAAGGAAGCCGGTGACTGATGTGGTCAACGCCTCTGTTTTTGGATGAATCCCGGAACATATTGCAGACTGTGCTATGAAACAGTCCTGTAGCTTTGCATCCACTTCATAGAGCCACATCCGTATTCAGCGCATCACTGGTACTTCTTGTTAGAGGGCGAGGGAGTAAACGTGATCTAGAGTTTTATCTCCTCTAGTTGCGCAGCTGGCATGTTGGTAAAACAAATAAATGAGGTGAGACAGATTTCAGTTTGCAGGAGCATTGAGGAAATGTTCTCAATTGTTTTCAAAATTAGAAACAACATATCCTGAAAATAACCAGATCATATCCATAAGTGTTTTAATTGATGTCTCTCTCCTCCTTCCCACTCTCGTCCACAGAGCCCTTATGGAGAGGAGGATGGCAGCATGCATCAATATTCTGCCCAGGACTTCTACGATGTAAGTTCTGTCTGGCTAGCTGACACACATGCACTTCTTGAGTATGGGTACCCGTTGCTAAGGAAATCACTATTGTGGTTACTTGACTGAATGTAAATGACTCACATTACCACAAGAGAGTGAGAAAGTTTCAATCTAAAGTGTGTAAGCCTTTAAATGCATTGGCCATGAATAAGAAAGTGTGTTCTGTTCTCATAGAGGCTTGTCAATGTTTTACCAGCTACTCAACAAGGTGGTACTGGATTTACACCTTCAGGAAACAGAACAGCAGTGACATGCTACTAAAATAGTTACTTATCTACAAGTTGAATGAACAATGTCATTGAGCCACCAAAAGAAGGTCAGATAAGGACAGAGTGCAATGACTGGCATTTTATTTTACCATGCAAGTCAGTTAAGAACAAATTCATTTTTTCAATGATGGCCTAGGAACAGTGGTTTAACTGCCTTGTTCAGGGGCAGAGTGACAGATTTTTACCTTGTCAGCTCAGGGATTCGATCTTGCAACATTTCAGTTACAAGTCCAATGCTCTAACCACTAGGCTACCTGCTGGGTATCGCCATAAACTCTCCTTTAACCTGTTGCGACGAGCATTCCCGTATCCGGGATCCTATTTATTGCCTCAAGCTCATTACCATAACGCAACGTTAACTATTCATGAAAATCGCAAATGAAATGAAATAAATATATTTGCTCTCAAGCTTAGCCTTTTGTTAACAACACTCATCTCAGATTTTCAAAATATGCTTTTCAACCATAGCTACACAAGCATTTGTGTAAGAGTATTGATAGCTAGCATAGCATTAAGCCTAGCATTCAGCATGCAACATTTTCACAAAAACAAGAAAAGCATTCAAATAAAATCATTTACCTTTGAAGAACTTCAGATGCTTTCAATGAGGACTCTCAGTTAGATAGCAAATGTTCAGTTTTCCAAAAAGATTATTTGTGTAGGACAAATCGCTCCGTTTTGTTCATCACGTTTGGCTACGAAAAAAACCTGTATCCAGGAGTGTAATTATCGCCGCAAGCTCATTAGCATAACGCAACGTTAACTATTCATGAAAATCGCAAATGAAATGAAATAAATATATTAGCTCTCAAGCTTAGCCTTTTGTTAACAACACTGTCATCTCAGATTTTCAAAATATGCTTTTGAACCATAGCTAAACAAGCATTTGTGTAAGAGTATTGATAGCCTAGCATAGCATTAAGCCTAGCATTCAGCATGCAACATTTTCACAAAAACAAGAAAAGCATTCAAATAAAATCATTTACCTTTGAAGAACTTCAGATGTTTTCAATGAGGAGACTCTCAGTTAGATAGCAAATGTTCAGTTTTTCCAAAAATATTATCTGTGTAGGACAAATCGCTCCGTTTTGTTCATCGCGTTTGGGTAAGAAAAAGCCCGAAAATTAAGTCATTACAACGCAAACTTTTTTTCCAAATTAACTCCATAATATCGACAGAAACATGGCAAACGTTGTTTAGAATCAATCCTCAAGGTGTTTTTCACATATCTATCGATGATAAATCATTCGTGGCAGTTGACGTTCTCCTCTGAAGAAAATGGAACTCGCATGGAGCTGGAGATTACGCAATAATTTCGACGGAGGACACCGGGCGGACACCTGGTAAATGTAGTCTCTTATGGTCAATCTTCCAATGATATGCCTACAAATACGTCACAATGCTGCAGACACCTTGGGGAAACGACAGAAAGTGCAGGCTCATTCCTGGCTCATTCACAGCCATATAAGGAGACATTGGAACACAGGGCATTCAAAATCTGGACCATTTCCTGTATTAAATTTCATCTTGGTTTCGCCTATAGCATTAGTTCTGGGGCACTCACAGATGATATCTTTGCAGTTTTGGAAACGTCAGAGTTTTTTCTTTCCAAAGCTGTCAATTACATGCATAGTCGAGCATCTTTTCATGACAAAATATCTTGTTTAAAACGGGAACGTTTTTTATCCAAAAATTAAAAGAGCGCCCCCTATCTCGAAGAAGTTAACTCAGTATTCAACTGATTAATACGTAACTATTCTAGTAGCAGGTCAGGCTGTTCTATTTCCTGAAAGTGTAACTTCCGTAACACCTCGTTAAGTAGCTGTTTAAACATTGACAAGCCTCTATGAGAACAGACCATACATTCTTATCCATGGCCTAAGATAAGAGAAAGCTAGATGGAGTAAGATATAGCAACAGCCACCAGGCCAGAAACAAGTGCCAAACCCTCAACTTAGCAGGCCATTGTGTGACTTGTGTCACTGTAGAGAAACTGTGGATATTGGCCAGCTGTCAGTCAAAGTGGCTGTGTCTGTTACTGAATGTCCTGCTTGACTCGAGACCAACTTTTTGTGCAACCATGAGTGAGAGTGTTTTATTCCAGTTTTTCTAATGTCTTGTGTTATGAAATGACATTATCTATTACTATGGGCAAAGATGGTCTCTTGTGAAAGAGTCACGTGTGGCCTTGTGTCAGTCAGTGGTTCTCAATTCTCTCCTCAGGGACCCCCAGCTGTTCCAGATGTAATTCACTTCATTCAACGTGTCAATTAACACAATAATAACGTGTGGAATTTTAATAATATAATATGGCTGACCAGATGTTTCTTCAAAAGGATCTAAAAATAACCTTTCAGATTATCCATAAAGGTTCTATAAAGAACTATTGTGTCTTTACTATAATTTCCCAATATAACCTTTCAGATATTTTCATATCTGATCAATAATCTTCTGATTAATGATTTATTTATTTTCCCTCACCTTAGTCTCATTCCAAACGTTGTAAATTGTTGGTTATCTGCACGAATCCTGTCTTCACTATGAGTCATCCATACATCAATTGTATTAAATCATTTATTTATTGCTAACTATGTCATTTACATAAATGCATAAACAAACAGTAAATATGGTTACATGAGATGATAGAATGTGACCTAGTGGGCTGAACCGGCATGGAGGTGTGTTAGACAAAGGGGCAATGGGGGTGTTGACTAAGAAGTCCCTACAGAGTTAATTATAACAATTAAAATGCTAATCCCTTACACATGAACGCTCACTCATTCGTGAACAATTGCAATCAATATATATATTTACGCTCAGTGTGTCGTCTTGATCGCTGGTGAAAAGTCTTTCTTTTGTAGAATTGTCCGTCTCTCTCTCTGTCTTGTTTAGAGGGGATAGTTCAAAGTGACATTCGTTATAGAGGGATGTTTCGGCGGTTGTCGTTCTTCGCGTTCAATGATACCGAATTCCTAGCTGCAGGCTAGTAATCAATATCAAAGACTTGTTCTTATTCTGTCAGTATCGATAGTATAAGAGTAACCATGTGGTAAGATTCAGCAATGGTCTACAACCTTTGTCCTCCCCTAATGGAGAAAAACATGGTCTGCTGATAATTTCTCAAAGTTGGGTTTTATTCGGAATGGCAGAAAAGGGCTGTCCCAGGATGTCTGACCCTAACTGGGCTCAGGGGCGGTCCTCTAATTTAGTTCAAATCCAATTGGGAATTGTAATTTTCTTCATTAAACAGTCCACAATCATATTACACCATTATACAAACAGTATCATACTCACTCATTCATCTTATACAACAATTAGATGTAAACCTCATATCTGAGGCTATTATATAAACAGCGTTATGGTAATGTGGCCACAACATCTCTCTTGAGCTTCCCAAGTTGTGACAAACGCACCTGTTCGTAGCTGGATTCTTCACCGGTCTTTTACACTTTCTCTGGAACATGACATTTGTTCGTACCTCAAGTTCTGTGAGGTGGAAGGATTTCCTTTGTCCTCTGTGAAAGTTTACCCTCTAATACTGTGTGGCCATGAGGCAGGGTCTTCTGAGGAATTTACGACCTCTGACCACAGCAGCCTAGTTGAAGGAGGAAAGGGGGGCGGCAGGGAGCGGGGGATGGGGTTGCTATACACAGACCAACGTCATGACAGAACCATAAAAAAAGGGTTCTATATAGCCCCACAAAAGGTAATCATAGTGGAACCCATTTTTGGTTCTTTTTAGAATTTTTTTTATAGTTCTTGATAGCACCAAAAAGGGTTACTCTGTGGTTACAAGCAGGGCATAACATTGACTTTTTAGTCCAGGAAGATGGCAGCCACTCAGATTTTTTTACAACCCAAAATATTTTTTCTCCCGCTAATATTACACCAACAAAACACCCCAAAATTTATGAGCACGCTTTGTAATGTTTCTAAAACAATGAATGTATTACTAGTAAGAAGTAATGTGCAATATTGTTTAATTTATTTACATTTTTGTGACCTAATTATTTTAACCAAAATATCACAGATGAGACAAAAATGTTAATCTGCCAGTGTAAGGGCGGAAGGATACCGTGGTTGCATGACCAGAGACATATTTGTGCCTGTGAGATTGAGTTTGACAAGTAGAAACATTGTCTTTTCTTCCCAAGCAGTTGAAACTCAAACTTAGGGAAAAAAACTTAGCTTGTGATGAAAAACGTTTAAATAGCCAAGAAACACAAGGACAAAGTCTCACTTCAGTAGACTTTCACTTCAAGTAAATTAGACCAACTTTTATGCCTGTGCTCAGCGCTTCTAAAAATTAATATTTTACTCAGCTCTTCATGTGTGCACAGCCAGCCAGCCAGAATAGGCAGCCAGAATAGCCAGAATAGGCTAAATCGGATTTGTAGTTCTTTGATTTTGTGCGATTATTTAACCAGCTATGAAACAAAACGTCAGAAATACTTTGAAAACAGCTCCTGCAGCATTTATTTTACTATTTATGATAATACTTGACTATTGTTTTTAACAAATGTGAGTGAAATGCTCGCGCTGGGGGGCCCTGACCACCCGCTAATGTGGCTGGTGAAATTAACATCTGAAAGGCACTGCATGGTCATTCCGATCGCTGGATTTGCCGTGCAGCATTTACAGTGATATGATTGACCGGCTCAAATCAGTCTTATGTAGCAAAATTTGAAAGATGATAAACTCCCTTTTGAGAAAAGGGCCTTTGAATGTTTTGGTACCTCCTGGAGAGCTCTCCTTTGTCTACACCCATTCAGCATTGTTCACACTCTCTTAAAGCCAGCCCCACCTATCTCTTTAAGGATTCACATGTGAGGTCATGTGCTAAACAAGAATAAGACTAAAAGTGGTATTAGCCTACAGTAAGGAAAAATTCCAGGTAAACAGAAAGTGTCCAAATGAAAATATTTCAGAAATATTAGGTGACGCTAGCACAGACACCGTTGTCTAAATTGATGGGTCATGTGAAAGAAATGCTATAACCGCCAGCCATATCCAGTGGTGGAAAATGTACTAAATTGTCATACTTGAGTAAATGTAATGATAGAAACCTTCAAAGTAAAATACTTGGTTAAAAGTATTTGGTATAAGAAGTATAAATAATTTAAAATTCCTTATATTAAACCAGACAGACCATTTTTTAAATTTACAGATAGCCAGGGGCACACTCCAACATAATTTACAAACGAAGCATTTGTGTTTAGTGTGTCTGCCAGATCAAATGCAGTAGGGATGACCAGGGATGTTCCCTTGATAAGTAGTGAAGTAAAAGATTCCAAAAATATAAATAGCAAAGTAATGCACAGATAACCCCCCAAAATACTTATAGTACTTTAAAGTATTTTCTGAGGCAACCTTTGTCAGCCTCAGAAAGCCTGGCCTCTCAACAATTTGAAATGGCATCATGTCCTTTGCAATGTAATATGAAAAGGACTGCAGTGAGGTCTTGAGCATTTTTTTGACGTGGGTGCATAAGCAGCCTGACTTTTTAAATGCTTGCTCGAGTGTCTGTGTCACAACTGTAGATGAGGGACCAGTAGCATCACTGGGTTTGCCTGCTGCACACCCACTCTGTAAACAAGGGAATAGAACATGTATTATTATTACTAGTATTGTTACTTTATGATTATTATTCACTTACACACAGTCTATCTTTGGTGTTGCATTTGAGTATATGCAATGACCCAATGGACAATTTACATAAATACAAATTAGTCTTAAGACCGTGATAGTAATTGTAATGAGCCCAACAATTGACATAAATACAGGAGTCTTGTATAGTGTTTCTCCTGTTGGAACACTTTTACAACCAAGTCGACGTCTGCTGGATTTTAAATTAACAAAATATGTTGGCGGGTGACTAAACTACCTAACGTGTTATCGTGTGCAATGGGCGAATATGCAGACACACGATGCATACAACAGCAGAACAACGCGTAGTGTTTTTACAAGAGTAAATAACACTGAAAGCTTCAGTTTACATTATTGACAAGGTATTAGCAAGTTAGACTAACCTTAACATTTTTCCCCATTCCGAAGTCCCCACATCATGCATTGAGCTAAAAGTTAACTTACCTTGCATGTGTTGCCCCTTTCGCATCAATTTTTTGTTGTTGCATGTTCTGCAGACAGGGTGACCATCTTCGATTAAGTTTCCCTCAGCACTCTTATGAACCCCAAAATACGAACACACTTCAGATTTGGTCCTCTCAGAAGGCTTAAAAATCTTCTGTGCCCTGTCACTGCCTTCTGCCATGTTTTCACACAAAACAACAAAACCCACGTTGCATGCTGCGCCTGCGTCAGACTGTTGCTAACTTTGGTTGATGCTGGACAGTATTTACAGTGAGTTTTTCAAACCGTGGTAATCAAACTTGGTTTTAATGATCATTAATATTTGAAACGGTAATACTAATCTTCGGGAATTTTACCGTGGTTTATCGTGAAACCGGTAACCGTTTCATCCATGCGTTACACACACTTCATACACGTAAGTTAATGTTAGCTAGCAAGCCAGCCACCGCTAACGTTAAGCTAATTTAGACATGTAATGTTAACTTTAGCTAGCTAGCTAATTTTTTTAACTTGAATCCGAGTCCATAAAGTAACGTTACTAGCAATACAAACCGATTGTCATAGCTAGCTAAAGTTAACCAAATAGGTTCAATGTTAGCTAGTTAGCTAGCTATAAAGTACACGTAAATTAATCTACAATGTCTTCTTCAATGAAATTGTTTGTACCTAAATCAGGGAATGCTTTTAACCTAAATTTCTCATCTGATTCATTTTCATAATCAAAGAGTCAGCATGCCACAACCAGAAATTAGTCCACAACTTTTTCCCGTTGACCTTTGTCAATAGCGCCCGATAAATTCAGGGCAGCAAAGTTATTGAGAGCAGTAGCAACATATTTGCAGTTCTCCATGACTAACATTATATATTTTTTAAAACTGCAGTAGAAAGCAATTTCTACACATAATGATCAGCTAATTTTATAGACACAAGATGCTACACCGCAGACCAATCTGAAACTAATTTCTCTGAATGTCCAGCCGACTCAGTTTCTCAGCCAATCATGGCTAGTGGGAAGTTTCCTGACTTTTTCTTTGGCTAATCCCACAGGGCTTGTAATTTAACAACTTCATTCATATTTACAGATGACATAAAAGTTTGTTATCGAGAAGACAATTCTGCCAAAAAACGCATATTGATAAAAAAACATTTTTTACGTTCAAACGTCTCTCCTGTGAAGTCATGACTTCATATGTCCACTGCTGAAGTCAGTGCATTCATACTTCTTGCGCTTCGCAGCTGTTGTGAAGGTAGTTGTCAAGGAAGTGAGTTTGTGTTTATGCAGGATCTCCTACCGTCAACGCGGAGCCATGTGGAGCCCTCCGCATTGTTACCAAATATGAGAGGTGCATGGCGATGTGGTACAAAGCTCATTTTGGCCTTTGATTGCCTTGATGCTCTTCATTTGCGTCACACCATCCATTTTATTTTATTTTTAGGCAAGTCAGTTAAGAACAAATTCTTATTTTCAATGACGGCCTAGGAACAGTGGTTTAACTGCCTGTTCAGGGGCAGAACGACAGATTTGTACCTTGTCTGCTTGGGGGTTTGAACTTGCAACCTTCCGGTTCATAGTCCAACGCTCTAACCACAAGGCTGCCCTGCCGCCCTAGCACCTCAACCACATTTTCGGATCAAGCATGAATTGGCTCTTACCTGCCAATGTCAAAATCTACCTGCATTTGGCAGGTAGTGGATGTTAATTTCTAGGTCCTGGTTGCAAGCCAAATAACCTCTATCTGGTACTATTTAGAACCATTATATTTGTGTGCATTTTTTAAATCTATTTTTTTATTGAACCTTTATTTAATTAGGCAAGTCAGTTAAGAACAAATTATTCTTTACAACGAAGGCCTACCCCGGCCAAACCCGGACTACGCTGGGCCTATTGTGTGCTGCCCTATGGGACTCTTAATCATGGCCGGACGTGATGCACTACACAGAAGTATACTTTCCACTGTGTGTGTACAATTTCCTACTGCATGTCCCAAAGTTGTTGTTTTTTGTCCATAGGTATTACTGGAAAGGAGAGGTTCAAGAAGCGACAGAAATTCTGATGGTGAGGTTATTTGGCAGTGCTTTTAAGTCTCTGGCCAGTCATACAGAATTACGCTGTGAGTTGAAACCAACTTTCCAGAGTGATAACAGGGACTTTTCTGCATTGTAGTTTGTGAAGACAAGGACCTCTAAGATTCAGAGGGTCACAGACTTTGTCAAGTAAGTTACATTTGGTTCCTTTAGAAATCATCCCAAGCAGTTACATGTCAGGTAAAGCCAAAGCATTTCTGGGTCCAGGGCAACAGTACTTCCGGTCTCAGGAAGGCAGTAGGGATGCTAATTTGCCTAATGTCTATGTTGTTCCTTCCCTCCAACCCAGATCTGTCCATCCCTATGAGACTCCAGAGGTGCTGAGTTTTCCAGTTGAGGACGGGAGCCTGCCATATATGAAATGGATGGACGAGGCCGTTCCTGACGACTGACGAATGAGGGAGCATAATATCCCCAATGGACTGTGATCTTATTGGATGTGAATCTCCAATCGGTTGATTAACATGAAAGTTAGGCCACAGGGATTGGCTAGGAACCAGGAAGCTTTGGGTTAGATCGAGGGGTCCAAAGTTTAACTCATGCTTTTGAACTCTCAATCCACAGATGATAACGGATTAGCTCCCACCAGAGGGGCATACAGTGCCTTGCAAAAGTATTCATCCCCCTTGGCGTTTTTCCTATTTTGTTGCATTACAACATGTAATTTAAACAGATTTTTATTTGGATTTCATGTAATGGACATACACAAAATAGTTAAAATTGGTGAAGTGAAATGAGAAAAAATTACTTGTTTCAAAAAAAAAATGGAAAAGTGGTGCATGCATATTGTCACGTCCTGACCTTAATTCCTTTTTTTAATGTCTCTATTTTAGGTTGGTCAGGGTGTGAGTTGGGTTGGGCATTCCATGTTTTGTTCTATGTTTGTATTTCTATGTGTTTGGCCTGGTATGGTTCCCAATCAGAGGCAGCTGTCAATCGTTGTCTCTGATTGAGGACCATACTTAGGCAGCCTGTTTTCACCCTTGAGTTGTGGGTAGTTGTTTTCCGTCTTTGTACCAGACAGGACTGTTTTGTTTGTTCCGTTTTGTTATTTTTGTTCTAGTGTTCAGTGTAATTAAAAGATAATGAACACGTACGACGCTGCACCTTGGTCCTCTCCTTCTTCCACCAACGACAACCGTTACACATATGTGTTCACCCCCTTTGCTATGAAGCCCCTAAATAAGATCTGGTGCAGCCAATTACCTTCAGAATGAACATAATTAGTTAAATAAAGTCCACCTGTGTGCAATCTAAGTGTCACATGATCTCAGTATATGAACACCTGTTCTGAAAGACCCCAGAGCCTGCAACACCACCAAGCAAGTGGCACCATGAAGACCAAGGATCTCTCCAAACAGGTCAGGGACAAAGTTGTGGAGAAGTACAGATCAGGGTTGGGTTATAAAAAATATCCAGAACTTTGAACCTCCCACGGAGCACCTTTAAATCCATTGCAAAAAAAAATGGAAAGAATATGGCACCACAACAAACCTGCCAAGAGGGCCACCCGCCAAAAAGCACGGACCAGGCAAAGAGGGCATTAATCAGAGAGACAACAAAGAGACCAAAGACAACGCTGAAGGACCTGCAAAGCTCCAGAGCAGAGATTGGAGTATCTGTCCATAGGACCACTTTAAGCCATACACTCCACAAAGCTGGGCTTTATGGAAGATTGACCAGAAAAAAAATAAGCAAACATGTTTGGTGTTTGCAAAAAGGCATGTGGGAGACTCCCCAAGTATATGGAAGATGGTACTCTGGTTAGATTAGACTGAAATGTAGCTTTTTGGCCACCAGGGAAAAAATGGCTGGCGCAAAACCAACACCTCTCATCAACCCAAGAACACCATCCCCACAGTGAAGCATGGTGGCCATCTCATGCTGTGGGATGTTTTTCCTCGGCAGGGACTGGGAAACTGGTCAGAATTGAAGTAATGATGGATGGTGCTAAATACAGTGAAATTCTTGAGGCAAATATGTTTGTCTTCCAGAGATTTGAGACAGGGACAGAGGTTAAACTTCCAGCACGACAATGACCCTAAGCATACTGACAAAGCAACACTCAAGTGGTTTAAGGGGAAACATTTAAATGTCTTGGATTGGCCTAGACCTCAATCCAATTGAGAATCTGTGGTATGACTTAAAGATTGTGGTACACCAGCGGAACCCATCCAACTTGAAGGAGCTAGAGCAGTTTTGCCTTGAAGAATGGGCAAAAATCCCAGTGGCTAGATGTTCCAAGTTTATAGAGACATACCCCAAGAGACTTGCAGCTGTAATTGCTGCAAAAGGTGGCTCTGCAAAGTTGGGGGGGTGAATAGTTATGCACGCTCAAGTTTTCAGTTTTTTATTTCTTGATTCTTTCACAATAAAAAAAATATTTTGCACCTTCACAGTGGTAGGCATGTTGTATAAATCAAATGACACAAACCCCCCAAAATAATATATTTTAATTCCAGGTTGTAAGGCAACAAAATAGGAAAAATGTCAAGTGGGGTGAATACTTTCACAAGCCACTGTACTACAAAGCATGATCAATGAGTTAGCCAGCTAACATTGATGAACAACCAGAAATAGCCTTATTTTTTTGTAATTAATTTAAGAAAGCTACATGTACACATGTTTTACGTTGTTGAGTCAACTAGATATGTCCATTTCAAGGTCAAGGTTAGCTTGCTAACTCATTGATCCTCCTTTGTACCCCTCTGGACATTGAGATTAAGTCAGACTCAGAGTTGTTAGACTCTTGTTGTTAGCGCTCTGTGTTATACAGGTCTGTGTTTTGTCATGTGTTTGATATGACCTCTGTAATGTTTGTTGTCAGTTTGTTAGACCTGAAAGAATTTGTAACTCCAAATCTGAAAATAATTGCCTGGAAACAGCATTAGGCTTGAAACATGTATTGTTATGTGTTTATTCAAGGTATTATAGTTTACTACATAACATTTTAAACTCAGCAAAAAACAAAACGTCCTCTCACTGTCAACTGCATTTATTTTCAGCAAACTTAACGTGTAAATATTTGTATGAACATGACAAGATTCAACAACGGAGACATAAACTGAACAAGTTCCACAGACATGTGACTAACATAAATGGAATAATGTGTCCCTGAACAAAGGGGGGGGATCAAAATTAAAAGTAACAGTCAGTATCTGGTGTGGCCACCAGCTGCATTAAGTAGTGCAGTGCATCTCCTCCTCATGGACTTCACCAGATTTTCCAGTTCTTGCTGTGAGATGTTACCCCACTCTTCCACCAATGAATCTGCAAGTTCCAAGACATTTCTGGGGGATTATGGACATAGCCCTCACCCTCCGATCCAACAGGTCCCAGACATGCTCAATGGGGTTGAGATCCAGGCTCTTCGCTGGCTATGGCAGAACACTGACATTCCTGTCTTGCAAGAAATCAAGCACAGAACGAGCAGTATGGCTGGTGGCATTGTCAGGCTGAAGGGTTATGTCAGGATGAGCCTGCAGGAAGGGTACCACATGAGGGAGGAGGATGTCTTCCCTGTAACTTACAGCGTAGAGATTGCCTGCGATGACAACAAGCTCAGTCCGATGATGTTGTGTCACACTGCCCCAGACCATGATGGACCCTCCACCTCTAAATTGATTCCGCTCCAGAGTACAGGCCGCGGTGTAACGCTCATTCCTTCAACGATAAATGCGAATCCGACCATCACCCCTGGTGAGACAAAACCGCAACTCGTCAGTGAAGAGCACTTTTTGCCAGGCCTGTCTGGTCCAGGGACGGTGGGTTTGTGCCCATAGGCGAGGTTGTTGCCGGTGATGTCTGGTGAAGACCTGCCTTACAACAGGCCTACAAGCCCTCAGTCCAGCCTCTCTCAGCCTATTGCGGACAGTCTGAGCACTGATGAGGGATTGTGCGTTCCTGGTGTAACTCGGTCAGTTGTTGTTGCCATCCTGTACCTGTCCCACAGGTGTGATTTTCGTATGTACCGATCCTGTGCAGGTGTTGTTACACGTGGTCTACCACTGCGAGGACGATCACCTGTCCGTCCTGTCTCCGTGTAGCGCTGTCTTAGGCTTCTCACAGTATGGACATTTCAATGTATTGCCCTGCCCAAATCTGCTGTCCTCAAGCCGCCTTAAAGCATGCCTAAGGCACGTTCATGCAGATGAGCAGGGACCCTGGGCATTTTCTTTTGGTGTTTTTCAGAGTCAGTAGAAAGGCCTCTTTAGTGTCCTACGTTTTCATAACCTGTGACCTTAATACACGAACCGCTTACAGACGGTAGGCAATTAACGACCATTCCACAGGTGCATTTTCATTAATTGTATGATTTATGGTTCCTTGAACAAGCATGGGAAACAGTGTTTAAACCCTTTACAATGAAGTTATTTGGATTTTTAGGAATTATCTTTGAAAGACAGGGTCCTAAAAAAGGGATTTTGTATTTGTTATAAGTTATTTCCATTGAATTGTATTCCTAAAACATCAGATTAATGATTAAATCACATTTGTTTTTCTTATCTGGTTTCCGTAAAGCTGGCACAGCACCCCTGTTTATCGTTTCAATGTGAAGTGAAAGTTGATAGTACTGCATTTTGAGTAGGGATTATTGAGCTGAGTGTGAAATTATTGCTCTAAGGATAGCGTTTTGTAATATATAATGGGTCAAAAATACTTTCCTTCTTCCTTGAGGTGATACATGATGCTTTGTACCAGTTAGGGTTCTATTCAATCTGTATCCCTGAATTTACAATTTAAGGTAAATTCCAATTGAGCCGACATATACAGTGTTTCTGTGAATGCAGTCTTCGCTAACACTGGAACATTGCCTTTCAATTTCAATCATGCTGTAATGCTGAACTTCCGTGGTACGGTTTGAATAGAGCCCTTACATGTTTGAATTTTAGGGTGGGGTGAAGGCTTTTACACATATTTCCGGGTTTTGCCTTACATGGAAAGAGGAGATTTGGTGCATGCACTTGCACTCTGTATACTGTAGTGTGTTGTGTTCACCAATCTTTAGCCCGTGATCCCTGACTGTTAGATCCAGAGAGGAAGCTGTGTGTCCACATTAAACCTGTTCCCCTGGGTACATGGAGCACAGAGAAGAAAGGTCCACCTGTTCAGGGCCCAGATGGATCCGGGCCTGGTGAAAGCAGGGCCTGTTGTGTATACACATTAAAACAGCCACACTGTTTACATTGCATGCTGTAGATTACTGAGCTCTAGTTTATGTACACATACACACACACAGTTACATCCACACCTCGGCACCCTGCATCCTCTGAGGGTCATCTCTCTTGCTCATACATACACAGTGAACATAGTATACCTGAGGGACTAACTGAACAATGTTCTGTAATAAATGATAGACAAGATGTCAAACAGCTACAGTTTGAGTGGAGTGATTTATCATGGTACCGTTTTCAGAGCCAGTTTAGTTTGCTTCCTCATAGTCTTGAATAGACAAATGCTGGTTAAACCATTGATGCAGCATAGTTTCGCTTAACTCGCTGAAGTTAGAATGGGGGTTAGTCCCCCATCGGAAAACTGTTTCCAGCATCAGAACCTCACAAAGGAAATGCAGACATGGTTAAGCAAGGTTTTGTTCCCGTGGATTTACCCATAATCCACTTTACCCCCAAAGACAGAGGAAAGGGCAGTAGCGAGTAGCCTATTCCCTATATAGTGCACTACTTTTGACCTGGGCCCATAGGTCTCTGGTCAAAAGTAGTGCACTAATACTATATAGGAAATAGGTTGCCATTTGGGACTCACAATTTTTCCTTTTCACCATTGGATTAATGAACAACCTGAAAAATGTATAGCTATGATGTATGTCATCACTATTTATTTGATGTTACTATCAGGGTCATGAATAGTGGATTGAGTTCCTATGAGACTAAATCACATAATGTTCTGTCAGCGTAATATGTTGCTGACTGATCATGCCCACTGGAGGTTATCACTGAGTGGACTGCATACTGATGACCATTTACATTGAGGGGGATCAAAGATTGTGTTCACCACTATTGTATTGTGATGGATAGGCCTACTTTCTATTTTGGCAAACTACATTCAATAAAGGATCTCAACATTCAGTTACTAGCAAACAGGGCTGGGGAGTAATGGATCACAAAAAAAAATGTAACTAATCCGTTACCATCAAAAATATTGCAATCAGATTACAGATACTTTTGAAAAACTAGATGAAAAATATCTTTCACACTACTCTGTTTACTCAATAACAATCAATCAGAGCATTGAAAACGTTTGTTCCACCTGAGCGAGTCTGACCACAAGTTAGAGACCACAATGACACACCAAATGTATTTGATGGATCGCGGGAAAAGAGTAGGAATGGAATTTTTTAGGCTACAGTCCATGCTATTTCCAAGCCAGTAGCCTAGGCCATATGAGCTGGACAAGCATGGGGAATAGAGCAGCGTGGTCAATAACCCTCTACGGTGGTCTGTCACGGTCACCCACCATGCAGGCATGCGTTTCCCAAAGTGTATACAGTTGAAGTGGGAAGTTTACATACACTTAGGTTGGAGTATTTAAAACTCGTTTTCAACCATTCTACAAATTTCTTGTTAACAAACTATAGTTTTGGCACAATTGTTGGAAAATAATTTTTTCAACAATTGTTTAGAGAGAGATTGTTTCACTTATAATTCACTGTATCACAATTACAGTGGGTCAGAAGTTTACATACACATATACAGGCCTACAAACCTGACTCAGTTACACCAGCTCTGTCAGGAGGAATGGGCCAAAATTCACCCAACTTATTGTGGGAAGCTTGTGGAAGGCTACCTGAAATGTTTGACCCAAGTTAAACAATTTAAAGGCAATGCTTCCAAATACTAATTGAGTGTATGTTAACTTCTGACCCACTGGGAATGTGATGAAAGAAATAAAAGCTGAAAAAAATCGTTCTCTACTATTTGTCTGACATTTCACGTTCTGAAATAAAGTTCTGATCCTAACTGACCTAAGCCAAGGAATTTTTACTTGGGTTAAATGTCAGGAATTGTGAAAAACTGAGTTTAAATGTATTTGGCTTACAGTATGTAAGGTTTACAGTATGTAACCGTCCGACGTCAATTGTAGATTTAAACTCAGTTTCACAATCCCTGACATTTAATCCTAGTTAAAAATTCCCTCACCTTTGTTTTTACACTAACTTTACCCCTACCTACATGTACAAATCACTTCGAATAACCTGTACCCCCGCACATTGAGTCAGTACCTATACCCCCTGTATATAGCCTGAATATTGTTATTTTGTTGTGTTACTTTTTTAAATGTATTTGTATGTAAACATTTTTACTGTAGTTTACTAAGTAAATATGAAATATTAGTAAATATTAACTTTATTTTCTTAACTGGATTGTTGGTTAATGGCTTGTAAAAGTAAGCATTTCACGGTAAGATCTACACTTGTTGTATTTGGCGCATGTGACAAATAAAATGTTGTTATTTGATTTGCACTGTTTGGATTATTTTGGAGTGGGCGAACATGCACAGGAAGCCCATGATTAATTGTTCAGCAGTCTTATGGCTTGGGGTTAAAAGCTATTAAGGACCATTTGGACCTAGTCTTGGTGCTCCAGTACCGCTTGGCCCCAGTGATGTACACTACCCTCTGTAGTGCCTTACTGTCGGATGCCGAGCAGTTACCATACCAGGTGGTGACGCTCTCAATGGTGCAGCTGTCGAACTTTGAGGATCTGGGGACCCATGCCAAATTTCAGTCTCCTCAGGTGGAACAGACGTTGTAATGCCCTTTAATGACTTTCTTGGTGTGATTGGACCATGATAGTTCGTTGGTGATGTGGACACCAAGGAACTTGAAACACTCGAACCGCTCCACTACAGCCCCGTCGATGTGAAAGGGGGCGTATTCGGCCCTCCTTTGTCTTGCTCTGGTTGAGGGAGAGGTTGTTGTCCTGGCACCACACTGCGTCATCTGTGGATCTGTGGGTCTAGGGTTTCCGGGATGATGGTGTTAATTTGAGCCATGACCAGCCTTTCAAAGCACTTCATGTCTACCGACATGAGTGCTACAGGGTGGTAGTCATTTAGGCAGGGACTATGGTGGTTTACATGAAACATGTAGGTATTACAGACTTGGTCAGAGAGAGGTTGAAAATGTCAGTGAAGACACTTGCCAGTTTGTCCGCTCATGCTCTGAGTTCCCGTCCTGGTAATCCGTCTTGCCCCGCGACCTTGTAAATATTGACCTGTTTAAAGGTCTTGCTCACATCGGCTACGGATGGCGTGATCACACAGTCCTCTCATGCATGCTTCAGTGTTGCTTGCCTCGAAGCTATCACAAAAGGCATTTAGACCATCTGTTAGGCTCCCGTCATCAGGTAGCTCGCGGCAGGGTTTCCCTTTGTAGTGTAATAGTTTGCAAACCCTGAAAAATATAGATGAAACTATCTACCAAGAGAGTTGTGTTCTATAGCTTATCATGAGGTACTCTACCTCAGGTGAGCAATACCTTGAGACTACCTTAATATTATAACAGCTGTTATTGACAAATAGACACACACCCCCACCCCTTGTCTTACTGGACGTAGCTGTTCTGTCTTACCAATGCACGGAAAACACAGCCAACTGTATATTATCAGTGTCGTCATTCATCCACGACTCAGTGAAACATAAGATTTGACAGTTTTTAATGTCCCATTGGTAGGATAGTCTTGAAATTAGCTCCTCCAATTTATTCTCCAGTGATTGCACATTGACCAATAGAACAGATGGGCGGGTTACCCACTCGCCAGCGAAGTCTCACAAGGGCCCCTGTATTTCCTTATTTTTAAAATTTTTAAAAACATTTTACCCCTTTTTCTCCCCAATTTCGTGGTATCCAATTGTTTTAGTAGCTACTATCTTGTCTCATCGCTACAACTCCCGTACGGGCTCAGGAGAGACAAAGGTTGAAAGCCATGCGTCCTCCGATACACAACCCAACCAAGCCGCTTAGTTAACACAGCGCACATCCAACCCGGAAGCCAGCCGCACCAATGTGTGGAAACACCGATTTGGCAACCTTGGTTGCGAGAGACTGCGCCCGGCCCGCCACAGGAGTCGCTGGTGCGTGAGACAAGGATTTCGGGCCAAAAACCCGGACGACGCTAAGTTTGCCTGCCCCACGGAATGTCACGCAGGGTACGACAGAGGGAATGATGGGGATTTGGGCCTTGTCCGGGAGCAACATTATATCCTTCGCATCAAATGTTTGTCCAGTTCGAGGTGAGTAATCGCTCTTCTGATATCCAAAAGCTATTTTCGGTCATAAGAGATCTACCATCAACATTATGTACAAAGTAAGTTACAAATGATGTGAGAAAACGCACAGAATATCACAATTGGTTAGGAGCCCGTAAAACGACAGCCACCGGCGCAATATTACACACATGAAAACACATTGAATGCAGGCTACCTGTTCTGCATAATACATGAGTTCAATCAAAACATGTTTACACCCTAGTTCATGAGTTGTCCATAATTCAATGAATGCTTGGAGTCTTCACAGATCGTGTGACATAAAACACCACTTTTCTGTCCTTACATTAATGACATTTATGACCGTGTTATTTGTCATTATTATGCATTTAACAATTGAATTAGCAAGTTGAACTTAACCCTGTACGATTCCTGGATCTTGGAGATCTTGGAAAATGTGTAACAAAGTGCAACTATGCCTACGTAACAATTCGTTATGTTTCGTCATGAAAACAGTTCTCAGGGGCACAGAAATCCAAAATAATGTAGGCTTATGCCATTGCAAAACAGAATGCTTCTAACAAAAAGAGTCAACTATAGGCCTACTGTCATTGTTGGACGGATTGGATGCGCATTGGTGTCTAGCTGTAGGCTAGTTGTCTGGTGATATTGGCGACCATCATCAGCTGATCCAGGAAAGAAAATAAATAGTGATAGAAAATAATAATGCTAAATAAATAGTATACTTCTTCTGGCCACGGATGGCACGGAGAACACTAATACCCACGTGCACATGAAATTCAAAGCAATGAGTGCTCTACAAAAACAAACATTGATAAATCCAACATTTTAATTAGCAAGTACAAAGCAAAATCTATGAGTTTAAAGAAGCTCAGCTGAGGCCAAATTCAGCACTACTGACCAGTGGAGGCAGGTAGGAGGAGCTATAGGACTCTGTTCCTTTATCACATTCCAGCCATTACAATGAGCCCATCCTCATATAGCTCCTCCCACCAGCCTCCACTAACACTGAGTGGACAGTGCCGTGGATAGGGAAACGGGGAAACGTACAAATAAATGGTTTAAACCATGACAGAGAGGTAGGGGTGTTTTTTTCATTTGGAAGTTTTGATTTTCATATTTACCACCGTAAGACCACTGCATATGAAACAAATAGGAGAACGGTTAAATTAGCATTATTTAGAGAACCCCCTTAAAGATACATTTTTGTTGCATTTTGGGGAGCTAATGTCTCATCCAGGGGAACTGAGGCCCCACTGGCTTCCCTGTCATTCACACCCTGCCTGTACATCATGTTATGGTTATGCTTGTCATTGTTATGGACTGGGGAGTTTCAGGGGAAAAAAACTAATCCAATGGCGCCAAGCACAGTAAAAATCCTGGAGGAAAACCTGGTTCAGCCTGCTTTCCACCAGAAACTGGGAGAATAATTCAACTTTTAGCAGGAGAATAACCTAAAACACAAGGCCAAACCTAGTTGCTTACCAAGAAGACAGGGAATGTTCCTGAGTGGCCGAGTTACAGTTTTGACTATCTGCTTGAAAATCTACGGCAAGTCCTGAAAATGGTTGTCTATCAATGGTCAACAACAATTTGACAGAGTAAGAAGAATTTTGAAAATAATAAATGGGCGATTGTTCCACAATCCAGGTGTGGAATAATCTTAGCTGTAATCACTGCCAAAGATGATGTATTGACTCAGAGGGTTGAATACTTACTGTATCAAATGAAGAGTATGAAGAGTATTAAAAATGAAGAGTATTTTGTGTAGATTGTTGACAAGAAAATGAAAATGAAATCATTTTTAATCCTACTTTGTAACATTATATAATGTGGAAAAGGTAACATGGGTGAGAGTGGGGGGATTTTTGAGAGGCAGAGTACCCCAAGTGGTGTAGTCCTGGTCTAAACAGTTTTGGTGTTGATATGGTGTTATGTTAGTATGAACAGACTGAACACCAGCTGGTGTTACTTTTTAAGCTGTTTAAAAAAAGCACTGTTGTTAATACAGGGTGTCAAATTGGCCAGTGTTACCTAGTGTACATTTTAAAGTGTAAAATTTGAGTGATGATTCAATTGTTAAATTAACACTTATTGTTGTAAAGCAGGGGTGTCAAAGTCAAATGGACGGAGGGCCAAATAAAAAAATCAGCTACAAGACGAGGGCCGGACTGTTCGAATGTTCATTGAAAAAATTTTAAATGACGCATATAGTCTAGTGAACCTAATTGAACCTACTGAAAACCTAACAAATATATTACAATATGATCAGATAAATAAAGCAATATTTTCTTATGGCTCTGTCAGTAATCTTTAATTTTCAACAGACACAAAAGACAAATTTCCTTTATATAAATATCCCCATAACATGAACATTAAATGAAAGAAACCGGTATTCAAGGCACCATCAGTAGACTATATTTTCTATTTTAGCAAAAGTGGGCTAAATTTACTTCAAAGAAAAAACAATAATAGCAATTTTCTATCATCCACTCAACTGAAATATTTTTAAAATATAATTGGATTGAAATACAAAAAAATAAAGTGCAAAAATCTATTAATCAAAAACAACACTTTGTTTAAGGAAAGTAACATGCAGTGAAAACAAATATTAAATTTTAACTTTTAAACTTGAACTGAGTAAAAACTCTAAATATGTGATTGCACAGTAATGTTCACTTGTTTGAGGTTGAGGGTGATACTTGGTGGTGTCCCATCTTTTCCACAAGTTCATCAATGTTCGGGTAAGGCTCTGAGCTGAAGAAAATCAAATTGAGTGGAGGTGTTCAGCAGTAAGTCGACTTCTGTGTGATGTTTTGTTCAGGTTCATCAAAGAAAACAGTTGTTCACACAGGTATGTGCTGCCAAACATAGACAACGTTTGAGCAGCCTGGATGCGCAGCTGGGGCATTGTGCCGGGAGGAAACGGGCGAACTCCGCAGCACCCACTGCCGCATATTTTGCCCTCAGTGCATCATTGCATTGGAGGTCAATCAACTCCATTTGAGGTTTGGTGGTGAGCTTTCCACGTCAACAGCAAATGGGTTACCGAGCAGTTCCAACCTGCTTTTTTGTGCTTCAAAGTCAGCAAATCGGCGTCGAAAGTCAGCGGCAAGCATACCTATTTTATCAGCCAACTGTGTGCTGAACGCACTGGTAGAGAGCTTTCTTTCATGGTCTGGCAGCTGGGAAAGTGGCTCAAATTTTCTTTCCGCATCTGCGTTCCCACAGAGTCAGTTTGGTTTTAAATGCCTTCACTGTACTGTACATATCAGAGATGACACGATCCCGAATGCAGCTGCAAGTTTATTGCATTCAGATGACTCGTAATGTCACACAGAAAAGCCATTTCACACAGAAACATTTCGTCTCGGAGTTGTGTTGTGTCTTTCCCTTTGCTGTCCAAGAACAGACAAATCTCCTCACGGGAAACATCTTTGAAGCACCTTTCCCTGGCTTAGCCATCGCACCTCTGTGTGATAAGGCAAATCACCATGCTCCGTTTCTAACTCCGTCAGAAATGCCTTGAACTGGCGGTGATTCAAACCTTTGGCTCTGATAAAGTTAACTGTGCGCGTGATGATGCTCATTACATGCTCCATTTTCAAGGCTTTACCGCACAACGCTTCCTGGTGTATGATACAATGATAAGCTGTCAGCTCACCTGTCGCGTTTTCCTCTTGCATCTTTTCCCGTATCTTCGCCACCAGTCCGCTCCTGTGTCCACACATCGCAGGTGCTCCGTCGGTTGTCAAACCCACGAGTTTTTCCCAAGGCAGCTCCATCTCATTTACACATCTTGACACCTCTTCATACAAATCATGCCCCGTAGTTGTCCATGCATAGGAAAAGCCAAAAACTCCTCTGTCACGCTTAGGTTGGAGTCCACTTTGCAGGATGAAAATTGACAACTGGGCAATGTCAGAAATGTCGGTGCTCTCATCCACAGCCAAGGAATATGCAATAAAATCTTTTCCCTTTTTCACAAGCTGCTCTTTTAGATTGATGGACAACTGGTCTACTCTCTCGGCAATGGTGTTTCTGCTCAGACTCACATTTAAAAAGAGTTGCCTTTTTTCTGGGCAAACTTCGTCACAAACTTTAATCATGCAGTTTTTGATGAAATCCCCCTCCGTAAATGGCCGGGCTGATTTAGCGATCTCTTCTGCCAAAATAAAACTGGCCTTGACAGCAGCCTGGCCTTGTGATTTGGCTTTTTTGAACAGAGCCTGAAGATATTTGAGGCCTGTTTTAATTCCTCTGCCTTTTTAGCCTTTGTTCCATGTCCATATTCTTGTTTTTGTCCGCGTTTTCGTTTCAAATGTCGTCTCAGATTATACTTTTCAGTACCGCCACACTTTTCCACACAGAAAATGACACACAGGTTTTCCAGCTACCTACGTGAACATATACTCCGACTCCCACCTTGTTTGAAGCCCCGGTTCTCAGTATCCACCTTCCGTTTGCCATTTTTGATGGGTATCTGAAAGTTAATTTTACTGTGATGCTGACCTGTGCCAATAAATATTGAAATGAAGCAGCCTACTGCTGGTTACCTTTTTGTGGGAAATGTAGTATTGTTTAAAAGATCTGCACTGTTGTTAATGCGGGGGTTCAAATAATAAATCAAGATCATCCCAGGGGCCGTAAAATTTGAGTGATGATTCAATTGTTAAATTAACACTTATTGTTGTAAAGGAACCCCCATTGAGTGTTGGTGTTAATAACCAGTGTTAAACAAAAAACACAACCATCATTATCATATTTCCCAGCATGCTCTTTTGCAGTTCGATTATTTTCATTATTTGATTCAATATCTATGTTTTTGCATGTACATTGATTAATTAATCAATCTTATGCTTCTCAAATATAAATAACATTCACTTTTCTAAACGAATCCAATCTGTTATATGGACTTATTGCACCTGCTACTGAAATGGTTGTTCCAGTTAATATGCTTAAGGTAGAGCTCAGGTTTTTGAGAAAGGGAACCAGTGTGGCCATGAGGTCGGGAAAAGATGGTGGACAGGGAAAAAAAGGAGAAAAGTGGAATATATTAAAACTAAATAAGGAATGGGGGAATGCAGAAGCCTTCTGGAAGATCTGATGAAGAAGATGGTGGACAGGTAAAAAAATAAATAGACATTTTGTTCGTGAATATGGAGTGGTGGATAACAGAGAAGTTTTGGAAGAGCTAGAGAAGGAAATTGAATGTGACGAGGGTGACAATAAATTAACTGCGGTGGCAGGTGTAGTGGAGACTGGTGAATTTGGTCCTCGGCCTGATGATGACAAATACGATTCTGGCCCAGTGGGAGAGACTTTTGGAGAGAATTCTGGCAGATCCATATGTGATGTAAGGTTGGGAGGAGCAGAGGATGGGACATTTTGGGTTGGTCAAAGTGACTCGAAGTGTAATTGTTGAAGGAATTTTGTCAATAATGACTAAATAAGGTATACATTTGGCGTAGATTTATAACTCACAGAGTTATGTTGTCTGTTAAAGAATATGTTGGTACATAGGCAAAGAGGAAAGGTCAACAGACAACTCGTGATCACAGTGAAACTAACAGGAAATATGTCTGGTCCCCAACCAGGGTGAGGAGAAACCGTTGGGCGTGCAGTAGATTGTGTAACATATGGTAGCAGAAGATAAGCAAAGTGTATGTGTTGGAATTGAATTGACAAGCAGCTTTGTGATCCAGGAGGAGGAGAGACATTATCGTAAGACATGACGCAATGTGTGATATATAAACTAATGTACTTTGTGATTGTGTTCAGAGCTCTCGGAAATAAATGCTACTGATTAATTTTGAGACTGGTCTCTGTCCATTTTATGCAAATAAGTATCTTACAAATTCTTAGAAACGGACAGAGTGTTTTAATTGAATTGGTTAATGAACATATAGGAAATAAATTCCTCTAACAGTTTGGTCCTTTGAGGCGGATCTAAATACCCGTTCCTGTCATCTGAAGGTAACAAGCCGAGAACCGTGCACGGGCGGGCCGTGGTCCAGTAGAACAAAGTCCTGTCCCCTGACATTGGGGCTCTATAACAGGCCGGTACACACCCCACGGTGACAGGAACGGTGACTAGATCCAACCAACATTGCTTTTCCCAGTCTACGGCAAGGTCAGTAAGCTTTATTTTCGAATTGGGGGGGAATGATTTAAGATATTTTTGATTTGTTTTTCTAAAAATGCTTAGAATTGATCAATAATATGAGCTTGAGTATTCCTAACAGATTCACTCAGGGGTTACACACTGTTGTTTAAAGATCGATAGGGAGGCAGGTCCGAAAAGACCTGAGGTAAGGCGCTGCCACAAATAAATATAACGAGGATATAGTATGTTGGTAGTATAGGATGGTAGTTTTGTACAAATAGCATAGTCATGGTTAAGCATTAAAGCGGTAAATTATCCATAGTCATGGTTAAGCATTAAAGTGGTAAATTAGCCATAGTCCAAATTTAAAAGCTGTTATGCGAACAGGATAACTTAAACCTATTTAACGCTGAAAGAAATTAATATCCAAACAGGAGGAGAGGGAAACGTAATCTAGAGGAGTGGGATAAAAGCCAAATCTATAGACAGAAGGTTCCAGAAAGGAGAAACACATATAGAGATCCATACACATAGATGGTAAACATTAAAGAGACGCACACAGTCAGACAGGAGAGCAACTATAGTAACCAGGTAACGATAAACAACACCTACATAGATCATATAAATACATACACATTAATAGTGAAAAATACCATAACTACTAGCAACGGCAAGGATTTATCAAACATGGGTAGTAAATCCTCAAAGGACGTCCCGGAATCAACGGGAGATCAGCGCTATATGGAACTTAAAGATAAAAGGAACATTGAATTCTGTCCAAAATGGAGAAAGAAGCATGAATTTGATTCACGTCTGGATGTGGAAAAGCTAGAATTTCTTATAAAACAGATACATAAGGAGTGTGGTAAGGATGTGAAGAAGCAGAATAAACAAGGGCTGAACACAGCTAGAGTCTGGCTGTCGGAAGCCAGGAAAAGAGTAGAAGGGGATAGGAAAAAGAAAGATGCAGAGAACCAAGAAAAGCTACCCTCCGCTCCCGCAGCCGAATAAGTTAGCCAATCGGGCGGGGGTGGGGGTCAAAAACTATATCCTTCTCTAATAGACCAAGCATACAGAGGTAATCCCGACGAGGAGGTGGTGATGGCTCAAAGAAGAGTGCAATTGCCACGCCGTGCTGGGACTCCCCCAGCTTATGATCTGGGAGCGGATGGTGTGGGGCCAGAGGGATAAAGAAACCTGGAGAGGGAGCAGGAACTGGTTAGGGCTTCATTGAGGAAAGTGGAGTTGGAAAGGGCATGGGCAGAGGCTCAGGCAGTGAAGGAGATAGATAGATCGGGGAGGGGAAAATATCAGACAGAAAAATCTCCGATATAGGAGAGAAAAATAGATTGAGGCCTAGGAGAGATTTCCAGTATTATAATGGGGAAGAAAAAAAGAGCATAGAGAGAGAGGACCAGTATCCCCTAATAAAATTACCCAATCCCCAGGCGGGGGAGGGTGATCATGAACCTATAGGCCCTGGACGCAGAGAGACGTAGAAAAGGCAGTAGAATGAATCCCCCACCAAAAGACTAGATTAGCGTCCAGTTTCAGGCTAAACACAGGGGAGGTGGAAAGAGCAGTTACAACTATTGTGGGAAGGACTGGTTTGCTGCGCAGGACCAGGGGAGCCATTCCGAGCAAAAGTTACAGAATTCTGCACTAACTTAACAGAATATTACCACAGAAACGCAGACTTCTCTAAGGTAACTGAATGTAGACAGGGAGAAAGTGAGACAGTCAGTCAGTACCTAGAACATTTAGAAGATGTATTCAATGCCAACATTGGTACACCAGAACCAGTCCCTGGGGGTGATCAAAATACCCTTATCATCAGCAATTAAAAATACCCTTTTTAACCGGAATGCGCATTGAAGTCAGTAAGGAGGTAAAAAAAAAAGAGAACTTAGTGGGATGGGGGTTGGCAACCCTAGCCGAGGTAAAAAGATATGCTGTCCACCATGAACAGCAAGGACAGACAGAAAAAAGAAAAAGCGAGAATAGGAAGGATGAGTTCTTAATGGCAGGACTAGAAGACAGAGCTACCGGAGATAAGGACAGGGAGAACAGGACTTGGACAGACAGAAAGGGGAAGTCAGGGGAAGGGAGAAAGGGAGAGAGTATGTGTTAATTGTAACAAAAAAGGACATTTCGCCAGAGAATGTAAGGCACCTTGTGTACATTGCGATAAAAAGGGCCATTATCACCGCGATTGTTAACAGAAACCACATGAAAAGGGGGGTAAAAAGGAAAAGGGAGAGAGGCGCCCGAAACCTGATTCAGGCAGCGACAATGATGAATCCTGACTAGAGACTGATATCGCTAAGATAGTCAGGAAGGAGTTAGTGGACTGGTACAGCGAAAACGACAGTGACTGTAGTAACAATTTATACCTTGATATGTTGGATAAGATGGACTCTGAGACTGAGGTGTTTGAATTAGCAACAGTAGACCTTGCCCTTGCTCAAGAAGAGAAACCCTTTTTGACACTTACAGTTATGGGAATTTCTGTGTGATGCGGGGGCATGTAGGACAGCTATATGCAGTGAGGATGCACCGAAAGGGATTCAATCTTCGGGAAAAAAAATATATTGTTCGTTCTGCGTCTGGCAACCATTGTGTAGAAAGACTCTCTACTCCCATAACCCTCAGACATGAAATGACTGAGGGAGAGGTGACGGTCCCAGTACTCATATCAAAATTGTGTCCTGTGAATCTGTTGGGGAGAGACGTAATGAAACTCTTGAATATTGCCATAACACCGACAGACAAAGGTATGAAAGCCCAGGTTGTTAAATATAACATGGTAATCTGTGGGGAAGGGGAGCCGTATTACTGGTATAGTCAAGATGTATCGAGGGGAGGTTTGACAGACATACCCAAAGCATTGATGGAACTAACAGACCCACTAAAATGTCTCCAGATGACTTGCACTGTACTCTGTGGTTTATAACAGACACCCCGGCCCTGACCCTGTATATGAGAGGGCACTTCTAAAAACCACTGAACGAACCATTGGTCTGAAATGGCTTCACTATGACTCTACTCATGCAGCCGTGGAAGGCAGTGGAATGATATGGGATATTGGGTGACAAAGGGGAAAAGGCTAACAGACTGGGTAACGGGGGAGGGAGGTTTGCAACATAGCTCTCCAGTTCAGTTTGCGTCTGTGTCTGTCTGTGGTCGGGCTAACTGTACCCCCACAGTGCACATGGGTGAGAGTGGGGGGGATTTTTGAGAGGCAGAGTACCTCTTAACCATAGAACAGGAGGAAGATTTAAAATGGATACCTGAATATTTCTGGTCTCAGGGCCCCGCTAATGTAGGCTTAAAGGAGTAACTCCGGTGCAAGTAGTTCCAAAATCAAATTATGGACCTTACCAAAAACAGTACCCATTAAAGCTGGAAGCAGTTAAAGGGATAACACCCACTTTTGAACAGCTGAGAAATGGAGGGGTTATCATACCAGGGGACAGAGCGTTCTGTAACTCTCCTCTTTTTCCAGTAAAGAAGGCATTTCCTAGCACTGACTGGAGAATGGTAATGGACCTACAGGGGGTCAATAACAGTGTGATACCAAGAACACATTGTGTACCAGATCCGCACACTCTGTTAAACCAGTTGAAGCCTGAGAATGCTTACTTTTACTGTGATAGACCTTGTTAATGCTTTCTTTAGTATTCCGATACACCCAGACAGCCAGGGGTGGTTCGGGTTCACCTTTTTAGGACAAAAATGGACGTATAGCCATTTAGCTCAAGGCTATTTGGAAAGTCCAACAATCTACAGTCAGGCTATTACCAGGAATCTTGGAAAATTTGACCGTCCCCAGGGGAGTCAAATTTTGATATACGTTGATGATATTCTGTTGTCAAATTTCTCACGGGAGGCCTGTGAAGCGGATACTCTTGCTCTGTTCCTCTTCTTAGCAGACCAAGGTCACAAAGTTAATAAGAGGAAATTACAGCTCTGGCAGGAACAGGTCATCAATTTAGGACACATCATAACTCAGGAAGGGAGATCGCTTAATTCAACCAGAAAGACAGCTATCTTAGAAGCACCCAAACCACTTAACAAAAAACAAATGAGTTTCTTGGGAATTATTAACTATTGTAGGGCATGGGTCCCACACTTTGCATTGCATACAGGGTTACTTAGTGATTTGCTCTATGGTAAGGCTATGACAGCAAAATACAAAATTGTATGGACAAAAGAGGCGGAGAAATAGTTTGTGGCTATTAAACAGCTATTGATATCTGACACTGTTCTGGCTTTCCCTAGGTATGGCCATGAATTCACACAGACTGTGGATTGCAGGGAGGGGTTCATGACATCAGTGTTGACTCAGAAACACGGAGGGAAGAATAAGCCAGTGACCTATTCCTCCAGGCTTGATGAGGTAGCACAAGCAATGCCCCTGTGTCTGCAGTCAGTGGTGGCTGCAGCACGGGCTGTGGAGGACTCAGCCTCTGTAGTACTTTACCATGATTTGACTTTGAGGGTACCACGTGCCGTCTCAATCTCATTATTGGAACATAAAATGGCATACATGTTGCCAGCTAGACACTTGTCTTGTATGATCATTCTGTTAACTTCTTAAGATATAGGGGGCAGCATTTTCACTTTTGGATAAATAGCGTGCCCAATTTCAACTTCCTACTACTCATGCCAAGAATATAAGATATGCATATTATTAGTAGATTTGGATAGAAAACACTCTGAAGATTCTAAAACTGTTTGAATCATGTCTGTGAGTATAACAGAATTTATGTAGCAGGTAAAACCCAGAGGACTAACAGTTCAGATGTTTTTCTTTAGAGGTCTCCGTCTGTTCAGTGAATTCTCATTGGGAAACGATATTTCTTAGTCACTTGTTTTCAGTTCCTACCGCTTCCACTGGATGTCACCGGTCTTTGGAATTTGGTTGAGTTATTCCTTTGTGCAATGAAGAAGTACGGCCATCTAGGAAATGGGTAACACTGTTGAGAGTTGCGCAAGACTTGAAAAGTAGCATTGGTTTGTTGTCTTCCTGTATTGAACACAGATAGACCAGTCTTCAATTTGATCGATTATTAATGTTTAAAAATACCTAAAGTTGTATTACAAAAGTAGTTTGAAATATTTTGGCAAAGTTTACAGGCAACTTGAAATATTTTGTAGTGACGTTGCGTAAATTGGTAGCTATTTTTTTCCTGGATCAAACGCGCCAAATAAATGAACATTTTGGATATATATGGACGGAATTAATCGAACAAAAGGACCAATTGTGATGTTTATGGGACATATTGGAGTGCCAACAAAAGAAGCTCGTCAAAGGTAAGGCATGTTTTATATTTTATTTCTGCGTTTTGTGTAGCGCCTCCAGGGTTGAAATATGCTACTCTTCGTTTACTGTTGTGCTATCATCAGCTTTTCGCCGAAAAGCCTTTTTAAAATCTGACATGTGGCTGGATTCAGCTTTAATTTAGTATCTTACATGTGTGATTTAATGAAAGTTTGATTTTATTATCATTTTATTTGAATTTGCTATGCTGCATTTTCCTTGGCTTTTGGCCAAATGGGACGCAAGCGTCCCGTATACCTTAACCTCTTCAGTCGACCCTCTACTTTTTTGAACATTCTGTTAAAAATCGCGCAACATTTCAGCGCCCTGCTACTCATGCCAGGAATATAGTATATGCATTTGCTTAGTCTGTGTGGATAGAAAACACTCAGACGTTTAAAAAACTGGTCAAATCACTGCTGTGGCTTTACCAGAACGGCATTTACATCGAAAAGCACAGGAAAAACTGATCACTGAAAATGGGGAAAATATATCCATGCGCTACTTGAACCCATTGATAAACGTGAACCACAATTAATTGACTGAGGTTGCAGTACCTACAGCTTCCACAGGGTGTCTAGAGTCTTGTCATTTCCCTTCGAGTTTTTTCTTGGTCAAACACATACAGGACACCATCTAATCCGGTCTAGGACCGGATATTTTCGTTGAGTTTCTAGCCGGACATTTTTCCAGACGGACAGCTAATAATCTTTACATCGCCTCCTGATGAATTTTATCGCTTATTAACGTTTACTAATACCTAAAGTTGCATTACAAACGTATTTCACTCGTCGACTTTTGAATTTTAAAAAATGACGTTACGTTTGAAACAATGTTTTTTTCGTTTATCACACAGTCTACATATAACGATATCTAGGCTTTATATGGACCGATTTAATCGAAATAAAGACCCAAATAGTGTTTATAGGACATCTAGGAGTGTCAACAAAGAAGATGGTGAAAGGTAATGAATGTTTTCTATTTTATTGTGCGGTTTGTGTAACGCCGAAATGCTAATTATTTTGTTTACGTCCCCTGTGGGTCTTTTGGGGTGTTGCATGCTATCAGATAATAGCTTCTCATGCTTTCGCCGAAAAGCATTTTAAAAATCTGACTTGTTGCCTGGATTCACAACGAGTGTAGCTTTAATTCGATACCCTGCATGTGTATTTTAATGAACTTTTGAGTTTTAACTAATACTATTAGCATTTAGCGTAGTGCATTTGCATTTCCAGAGCTCTAGTTGGGACGCAAGCGTCCCGGGTAGAAGCAACAGGTTAAATATGCCAAATATAACAATTGAGCGATGTACTACCTTGAACCCCTCCACTGTAATTCCTATAGCTACCGATGGGTGTCCCCATGATTGTGTAGCAGAGACGGAGAAAGTAGTTCTCCCCAGACCAGATCTAACTGATCTGCCTTTGCCAGATGCTGAAATAACTGTGAAATAAGTGTAAATTCATTGGTGTAAACAGGGAGACAGTGAGACAGTCAGTCAATATTTGGAAACAGAGACCATATCTGGTACTGACAGTATTAGCTGCGGCAACAGGAAGCAGATGCGGAGGCGAAAAAGGCCGGTTTTGAACCACAGCCATTAAAGGAGCAGTTAAGAGGACGTTAAACATAGACATAACTACATTGAAAGAGCTGAGACAGATAGTGACCCATGTGCATATGTATTAGGGCAGTTAGACACTGACACAGGAGTAGGGGAATGGGACTTTACAGGGAAGTAAAATAATGTATTAGGTCAGTTAGACACTGACACAGGAGTAGGGGAATGGGACTTTACAGGGAAGTAAATAATGTATTAGGTCAGTTAGACACTGACACAGTAGTAGGGGAATGGGACTTTACAGGGAAGTAAATAATGTATTAGGTCAGTTAGACACTGACACAGGAGTAGGGGAATGGGACTTGACAGGGAAGTAAATAATGTATTAGGTCAGTTAGACACTGACACAGGAGTAGGGGAATGGGACTTTACAGGGAAGTAAATAATGTATTAGGTCAGTTAGACACTGACACAGTAGTAGGGGAATGGGACTTTACAGGGAAGTAAATAATGTATTAGGTCAGTTAGACACTGACACAGTAGTAGGGGAATGGGACTTTACAGTGAAGTAAATAATGTATTAGGTCAGTTAGACACTGACACAGTAGTAGGGAATGGGACTTTACAGGAAGTAAATACCAGTTAGACACTGACACAGTAGTAGGGGAATGGGACTTTACAGGGAAGTAAATAATGTATTAGGTCAGTTAGACACTGACACAGGAGTAGGGGAATGGGACTTTACAGGGAAGTAAATAATGCCAAGAGTGGACACCTCAGGGTACAATTTCAGGATGGACTTTAAAAAAGCTTTGAAAATAATAAACCACTTCGGGATAAATATGCTACAAGGAGAAGAAAATCTCCTCAGGTTATCGGACGCTAAATAATTTTAAGTAAGGGGAGTCATAAATATGAAGCATTTTTTGTTCCAGACCAAATAGAGAGAGTCAGAACACACATAAAATACTTGGAGGAGTACATAAGCCAGGGAAGCAATGCAAAATAGCCAGACACAAAAGAGGCCTTAACCAAGTTGAATACTGCAGGCAGGAAACTGAATCTGACCAAAAGCCAGATCGGCTAGAAGGAAGTCAGCTTTCTAGGTTTCACAATCAGTGACGGAATAACAGCAAGAAAGGGGTACTTAGAAAAGGTGCAAGAAATGGAGAAACCACAGACTGTGAACGAAATGCAGAAGGGCCTGGGCAAACTAGGCTACATTAGAAATCATATACCAGGCTATAGCAGAGTGGCAAAACACTGCTATAAGGGTATCACAAGAAGAGAGGATCAGATAGGTTTATCCCATAAACAGTTTGGAAGAGAACCGATAGTCTGGACGGATAAAATGGAAAGTTCTTGGGGAAAACTTAAAGATATGTCAGGCCAAGCACAAACAAATGAGCCAAGGATCCCAGACCTACCCCTATGGATTTGTATAAAGCTAGAAGGAGAGGAAGTAGACAGAGATGGGTACCTATGGGTATCCAATGAGAGCGCAGAAAGGACAGTAAAGTGCTACAGTAAACAGTTAAAGGGCCCAGTAATGAAATACTCTTCAGAAGGAGCGAAGATGGCGCTGCTGGAAATATACTGGAACAAGATAGTAGCTTTGGCCCAAGGCCAGCAAATTATCGTTAAAGATGATGAGTTGAACAAACTATGGGCAGCCAACAACACAACATTTTTTTAGGAGTAACCACCACTACATGGGTCAAATGGAGGAACGTAGTGGGAACTAAGGGAGTACTTTTTGTTGCGGATAAAGGTTGGGATCCGGAAGGTGAACCCCCAAAATTGGAGAAAAAAAAACCCACAGAAAAGCCTAGGGACATAGTTGTGTTCACGGATGGTAGTGAAAAAAACGGAAAAGACAAGATGGGGCTTTATTGCAAAAAATAAAGCCACGGGGGACACTCTGACCAAACAAAGTCGAACAATCATAGGAACAGCCCAGAAAGCAGAAGTGATGCTAGTACTGGAAGCACTCCTACACTGCATAGGGTCTAACCTAAAAATGATTGAAGTAGTAACAGATAGGTATTATTGTGCACAAGCCATGACCTCAGACAAAAATATTTGGCAAAATAACAGGTACAGAGGTGCCAAAAATAAGCCAATACAATATGAGGGAGAATGGAGGAAAATCCATGAGTTAATGGATAAAATGGATATAGTGGTAAGTCACCAAAAGGCTCACACTGCCGACTCGCCAGGGGCAGAAGCAGACTTTAACCAACTAGGAAACAGAGAAGTAGATGAACTAGTTCAGATGGGAAGAATAGTTCTCTATAAACGTAAAACAGACAAACTGAGAGCACTCCATGAGGATTGGGGCCACTTGGGGTCCCGAATATTCATGAAAAGGCTAACAAACGAGGGCATTTTCTATACTAGAGAAGAAGTACTAGAAATATGCAAGAAATGCATCATATGCCAAGAACAAAAGGTTGGTAACCTAGGCAGGATAGCAGGTCAACACATTAAGTGCAACACACCATGGAAGCAAATAGCATTAGATACTATGGGTCCTATGAAGATTGCAACCTCCTTAGGGCACAGGTACGCTATAGTAGCGGTGTGTATGGCTACAGGATACTCAATAGTGCTCACATCAAATTCATCCAATGCAGTGCCAGTGTTGCAAATGCTTAACCTTCTAACCCTTGCTCTAGGTCTTTTCCCATCCATTAGAACCAATAATGGAAGACAGTATAAGAATAAGAAAGTGGAGGAGTGGTGTGTGGACCATGGGGTCGCATATACCCCCCCCCCCCCCCCCCCTTACACCCCCTTACACCCCACAGGCCAAGACGACCCTAGGGTTATGAAAGGCAGAGAAAGATTGGGGACCTAAATTGGCACAGGCCTGTGTAGAAATGAACTTAACTCCAACAGACACAGGGCCTAGCCCAAGAGAATTGATGGGACTACCCAACATCAGCACAGTGGTGGAAATAACTAATGCGCAGTCTCCCCCTCTACCTTGTGTGTTACAGGTGGGAGACTGGATTAGGATTAAGACCAGGAGCTGACACGGGGAATAGAGTAATCCCAACAAAACAAAAAAAGACGGAAAAAGACGCCAGGTAATTGCCGTGATCAGTGCAAACACGATCAAAGTAGACGGTGATATAACGGTAGACGTTGCACAACTTAAAAAGGTATGTCCACCAGAGTAGTTAATCCAGAGTGGCTGCACATGTTGACCTGCAGGTCAGGAATACAGGTGAGACGCTCGGATGACGCAGTATGGATAACCACTCATCTAAGACACAAACAACTGGCGAAAGCAGGAGTGGTAGTTCGGGGGAATACCAGGGCTGTGTGGCACGAAAGCAGGTGCACAGATCCAGGACAGAAAGGTTATATGAACATAGCCCCATGTGAGGTATGCGGAGAACCCACAGGGGAGGTGCAGTATGAAGGCCCGGCCAAGATGAGCATAAGGCAGATAGCCACAGGAAGTGACTGTGGTAAGAGAGGTGGTAGGCAAAGAGTAGGAAGGGTTCTCTGGTGCAAGAGATGTGATAGGGACGTATTTCCAAACTGCATGGTAGGAGTACAGGTAGTGACATCAGGATGGGAGCCGAAGCAGTGCACATGTGTATGGACACACAGAGGTGTGTTGGTCCAGAAGAATTGTGTGGAGTGCAGACCTCAGAAACTGAGAGGGGGGGAATGACCTGTTAAGAGGTAGCCTACTCACTTCAGTGAGAAGGGAGGAAGGCCTATGGCCTGTGGAAGCAGGGCCCTTCAGATTGGCTGGAGGAATAAGTATCTACAAAAATTGTGAACAGTGGCTGGGAGAAAGGAAAGGTGACCCAGTCCAAGTGACAGGATATGGCACACAACCAGGAGAACCAGAATGTTGGATGAGGGTAGACGGGAAATTTCCCTATGGAACCCTAGGAATTACCTAAGTCAAATGTTGACAAACAGAATTAGACAATTAGACAATAACCATGAGAGAAACGACCACCGTGGGGTAATGAGAAGATGCTGGTGGGAAGGAACATGTAAGCCAGTGAGAGAATATCACTGGGGCAGGTTAATGAGGAAAGAGAAGACAATGTGCTGTGTCTCCAAGCTTATGGCCATAGAGGATACAGAACCCGTCAGGGGTGACAAAAGAGAAAGGCACATGGTGAAATTGGGCTGGCAAATATACATTTCCCAGGACCCCAAAACCCAATTGGACTGTGTATACTCGTGCCACATGTTGGTGGACAGGAAAGCAGCTCCTGGAGAGGGAAGAGGTAGAAATGAAGCTGCTCTACCTGATCCACAAGGAAAAATTAGAAGGTTGATTAACCTAATAAAAAGAAAACTAACCTCAAACACACAAGACCCTGGAGAGGGCACATCTAGACAAAGGGACACAGGCCATACTAGGTCCCCCATTTGTAAAAAAAATATATATAAAAAAATAAGAAAGAAAACAAAACTAACTAGAATGTCTCCCTCTGTTTCCACAGGGAAATGAGGCTGGGAGAATATAGAACCAGACATAGGGAATGCAAGGTGGGATGGTGCTGGTGGGTAAGTATCCTTTCCACCATAATATTAGTACCCACCGCCATAATAATAGGACTAAACCTAGGGATAGTGTATGAAAAACAAGAGAGAGAATTAGTACAGGGACAAGAGATACTCCAAGAAAAATGTGCCAACTCTATACCAACCTATAGAGCATTTACAAAGAGATGGGGCACACCAGTACAATGCACAATAACAAATGACTCACTGTGTCCAGGACACCCTTCAGTCAAGTTAAAACAGAGATATAATATTACGAAATGGAATCTGACCTGGGATCATAATAATACCATATTGGTGTTGTGGCAATTAGTGACCAGTAACACACTCCAAGGGTATATAGTAAATATAACTAAAGGACCAGTACTGGTTAATCAGACATGTGAAAATGGACAATATATGAATTCATATAAAGGTGGCCAGTGGAGGGGACAGCTGGGTGATGCAGAGAATATAACGGAGATCAAATGTATCTATGATCAAAGTACGACCAGTTCACCTTGGGAAAGTGTTGAGTGCCACAGTTTAACGACTGCTTTCAACACCTCGGCCTGGCCTATGAGGACGAAACCAACGCGTTGGCCTCGGATGAGCAAAAATAGCATGACCACAAGTCATGCATCGGCAAGTCATGCATCGGCAAGTTCAGCAATAACGACACCCCGTGAACCAGGCGAAAACAATACTAGCACCCTAGAGCGAGCTAAAAGGGAAGTGGCCGACCCTGACCACACTGGCGCGCGACAAAACAGAAATTAACCTAACACACACAGAGGGCCCAAGACAGGGTATGGATCAAGGGGGCTTAGATATATTATGTCTGAAAGGGAATAGCTCCAGGTACCGAGTAAGGCGCAGCACGCAGAGGCGAATTACAGGACCAAGCCCTGAAGCTAAATGGTTGAATGATATAGTGTTATACCTACACCCTGGAAATTCCTCCTCATGGGATAATAGAATACTGGGAGGAAGCATGGGTATTCCACCGGATGGAATATGGAGTGTGGGGACATGACATTCCCCACTCCGCCAGGCCAGGAGAAAAACCAATAAAGTATTCCACCTCAGGATGGGTATGCCTTACGACACAGAATAATACAAACCCAGGGTTGGCCTATCCCAGGTTAACCCCATGGACAGCACTAGACCTTAGGAGTTTAAAAGAAAATGATCAACAAAGCCTTGACATGGCCCAAAGAATGTGTGCTAAAGCCCCATTATGGAACTGGGGACAAGAACCAAATAACCCGTCCTATAGGAAAAAAGAGAAGACCGCCCAACAGTATTATGACCAATGGGTTAGACCCCCCGCGAATAAAACTGAGGCCTGGGCACGATACCATTGCATCTCAAGCCCATGGCATATTGAAAGAATCAGGAATCCCCCACTTCCATAGATGGTCAGGGGGACATTATCCTTCACCTGGAATGCTGGGGGTAACTCCGGCCTTCTCAGGAAGGAATGAGAACGCAAACCAAATGGTAGACATGGTAAACGCACGGGGCGCTCCAGAGTATTGGCTGGAGGAGGTATTTTAAAACATATAAGAACACAGGACAAAATGGAACATGTGCATCAATTTGGATACAGTTTCCCCCCAATAGGAAGATTGAACACTGATACCCTTATATGGATGCAGGGATTAATGCTACAGAAATGGAATACAACCATGGGAAAAATGATTAGGAAGGCATTAATAATGAAAGAAATGGTCATTAAAAACTTTGAAGCCAGCACTAGTATGAAGAGTACCACGGTGTCCAAAACATTTGACCCAATAGCAATGGGATGGGATAAACGCCCGTTAGACCCCACTCCGTTAACCGGAGGATACGTACAATTAGCATGCTATGGAGGCATTAAATTCCATGTAAACCAAGGGGATATAGCTGGCACCAGGGATCAGACCCTTCAAACAGATCCCTCTCTAGCAGATTGGGCTAGATATACCCTTGAACCCATGACCGCCCGGTGGCTGATGGGAGGGTATAAGGAATGGGCCATAAAGCTAATGTGGCCACAACAGGACGAACCATGGGGAGACCTATGGGGAAAAGGGTCAGACTGGGATAAGAATATGACCCTGACTTGGAATATGTCCACGTGTAAACAGTTATTTGACAATGGTACGGTATCAGAAGGGTGCAGTATAATTAAACGAAACTTGGAACTGTTAAAAACTATGGGGCAGGAAAACTACTGTAACATATTGAAGAGAAGGTTCTGGGACGAAGGAGCAGATGGCATAACGTGGTATCGAGATGAGGACACCACTATGAGTAATGCCGTAGGAGTCAACTGGTTAACTAGAGCATGGGGAGGTTTTACCACAGGGATGGCTAAAATGGCAAATGATATAATAGTGTAACCAGTAAATAAGGTGGTCACAGCCATAAAAGACCAATGGGAGGAAGTCACTTCATGGTGGCAAGAAATAAAAGAAAGATTCTGGCTAGGAATAAGTATTACAGTAGGGATCTTGATATTCAGTAGTGCTTATGATAGCCCTAAGCTACGCCAAAAGAATGGGACTTCCAGTAGATGCAGTACTGAGGAAGGGGTGGCTATTCCTATTTAAAATAACAAAAATGATCCTTAGACTACTGAGAGAGTTATTAAAGTTCATGCTAAAACTCTTGTGGAAGATATGCAAAGGAGTAATAATATGGACTATGGTATACCAGAGAGTACATCAAAGATCTCCTGGCCGATTAGAGGAACGGGAGACAGAGGGAACACGGGTAGACCTACTAGAGGTCATGAACTTGTGACCTGCCGAGGTGTCAACCGCAAACATGCACTGCCCTAGTAAAGGAAGTAGGCATTGCCTGACAAGAGGAGGGGGCACTGGCTGAAGGTGAATAAAGGGTAGCTGTTTCTGCACAATAAGGCACAAACGACTTAAGCAGCCTGAGTACAACACAATAAAGAAAAGCTTCTAAACCATAGAAACTACCAACAACCTCCTAAGAAAATGGCATCCAATTCCTCCAACCAATCCGACTTTGAGGACAGGGACCTGACTCAAAGAGACCCCCAGGAGGAGGTAGCTATAACATTGTGTCAACTACTACAGATTATGATTTGGGGAATGTTGGGTTGGAAAAATAGGCAGGGTCAGGGGGTTATAACATTGTTAGCAATAATACTTACCACCCTAGTGGCAGTGATTAGGTTTGGTTTATCCAAAGGACGGACTGTAATGTTGTCTATGGTACCTGTGGTGGTAATACAACAAGTGGCACCAGTACTGGGGAAGCATTATGGGTTGATACAATTTGGAGAAACTATGGCAACAGTCTTCGGGGCAATAGGCCAGATAGGAGGCTTTAAAGTAAACATGACAGATACCACAGGGCTATGTGAACAATTGAAGGGATTTGCATACGCTGGATGGGTAATGGAAGTGCTAATTTTGGTAATAATAATAATGCAGTTGTGGAAAGAACTAAAAAAACTGAAAAATAAAAGAAGCCAAATTAGGAGACAGGTATTAGGAAAAGCACTACCCATGGTAATATGGGTAGTTATAGCTATGGCCCTTAATGCCGTGCACCGTTTTCACGGGAAATGGAATGAACTACGGCAATTATGGGTTTTGTGCTTACCAATCTTTTCTCCCCCTCATATCCTTAGGAAAACCCCGAGAAGTGCGACAGGGTAAGACCTGGATATTATTTAAAACAAGACGGGTAGAGGGAGGAAAGGGTGGGCAAAAAAGGTAGGATAGTTAGAGTAGAAGAGAGTAGGTGGCTATGGTGTAAGGGAGCTGAGGACAGAGTCATGATAAATTGTGGGCGATGTGGGAGATTGGCCCCCGGAGAATTGGAGCAGGAAGACATACATGGGGTAGTCCTATCTGGAACCACATGGCTATGCGAGCATTGTTATGAACCTCATGAGGCGTATCTGATAGAAAGAATAGGTGAGGAGGAGTACTTTGGCGCAGTTACATCCTGGGGATTCGGGGTTAACATGAAAGCCACAGCAGGAAGGCGTAGAGTGGCGATAGGAAGGAAAGAGATTACAATAGTAGACTTCAAAGATAGTAACAAATGCCCATGTCGGCCAGCAAATTGGAAATATGGATCACCACCTCTGTTGATGAAAAATTTAAGGACAACAATGGAAAGAGACACAAGGAGAGAGCCCCAAGTTATGCTAGGGGACTTGGAGAAATGTTGGACCAAAGAGGACTTAGAAGTCCTGGAGAAACATCAGTGCTACATGAGGCGGGATAAGGCCGGGGCAGAGAGCACAGTCAGGAGGTTTGGCCTTAAGTGGAAGATGTTGGATTGCAACATAGGGGCTTGCATGACCGACAACAGATGGGTAGAAATGATGTTAGGAGATATCTATAGGCCAAGAGCTAGTAAACATGGAGTGAGGAGGAGATTAACTGAGGAAGAGGTACGGGCCCAGAAAAAGGTGGAGGGGCAAGCAAAAGAACCGGTTTTCCTTATAGAAGGAAGTAAGGACGAACATGGAGAGGGACCAGGTTTGAAGATAAGGAGACTAAGAAGGTATACCCCAAGGCACAGACAGGATAATCAGAGATCAAGGAAAGAAAGGGAGGAAAAACAGAAAGAGAGCGGTAGGCAGTTAGTGAAAGGATGGTTTGGGTGTGGCTCAAAAGACAATGGCCCTAGCAGGCTGCCAGACGCAGGAGTTAGGAGGCAGACGGCACAGGGGCCAGCCTGGAGACCTATCTGGGCGCTAAAGGCAACAGAGGGAAGACAATGTAAAACCATACAAGGAGATGGATCAGAGCATAAGGGCGAGGGACCTAACTGGTCCAACATTGCAGATCTTACTAGTTCAGTAGTAAGGTGTGAGGCAGCAGCAGGAGATCTGAGAAGGGAGCTGAAATACATTGGGGATGAACTTATAGGTATGGTAAACCCCAGAAGTAGGAAGGGCAAGAAGAAGGCCAAGAAAGGCAAGTGACAATAACATAATGGTCTAACCAATCTTCCCTGAATTATAGGAATCAGAAGCTTCAGAGGAAGAACAGATGTATGAGGAAGCAAAGATCCTAGGAGAATGGTGTATGGCTAGGATGGAGACATTCATTAAACATTGGCAAATAATGGATAGGCCTGACCTGAATGACTGTTGCGAGGGGCGTATGTTGTGTTGGGAAAATACCAAGGAACTAGACCTATGTGGAGGGTGTGCATTTAGTGTAAAGGGGACTCTACATGGAAGGATAAATTGGCGAGGGAAAGATTTGGAGAGTGTGTGTTCAGGTTGCTTAGAGGAAGCCAGAGGTTGGCCAAAAATGAGGGTAATGGTAAAAAGAGGGATGGCTTGGGAAATGACCCAGAAGAAGAAGAGGCAAAGTTGAGGGTTGTGTATAATGGTAAAGAAATAGAATGGGACAGGCAAACGGGGAAGATAGAGTTATCAGGGCTAAACAATGAAATATATTACACAGGATGGAGCCAGGACCAGGGGAGGATGGAACCATCGGTGCGAGCGTTGTTCTAGCATAACCAAAGGGAAAATAATTAGAGACACAAGATCTGGGAATAGCCTTATTACATATTTTTGTAAAGCTTGTGGTGCAACATGCAATAAGTTAGGATACTGTAAATATAATGAAGATGAAGCAGAGGACTGGCCCAAAGATGGGGCATATGCAAACATTGTGGTGAACGGAAGATTAGCAGTTAAGTCAGTAACGAGTGATGGTCAGTACCTCAAGAGTAGGTATTGGTTGAAGATGGAAGACGGACAGGAGGTTAGCTATAGCATGGTACAGAGGATATATGGGCTAATGTTAGGGGTACGCTATAATGGGAGAATACTGAGGCAAGGAACTAAGAGAAAGGAGTGTTCAGATGCTGGAGAGGGTGTGACAAGAGATGAAAAGAATCTGCCCACTCCATCAAGCAATGGGGGCAACAACACAGGGCATCCACGGGACCTCATGGAACCATGGACCGCACCTGCAGAAACTGGACAACAGGGAGAAGCAGAGGAGATACCTATCATAGACTTCTCCCAGCTGACGCTTGACATACCACCTACGCCACCTCCAGTGGTAGAAACAACCAGCTGGTATGATTGAGTGGAATCAGCCAACAGTAACACGGAAGCAGCAATGTGAGAGTCAGTAGTGCATGACCTTAAAGGGTAATAATAGGAAGCTTCCGTTTAACACACAGGCCTAAGATTACGTAGGTCTACAGCCCCAGTGGGAACTTCACCTTTAAAAAGATATATAAAGAGAACAGAGATCATAAGACAGCATGATTGTCACGCCCTGGTCTTAGTATTTTGTGTTTTCTTTATTATTTTGGTCAGGCCAGGGTGTGACATGGGTTTATTTATGTGGTGTGTTTTGTCCTGGGGTTTTTGTAGGTATTGGGATTGTGAATTAGTAGGGTTATCTAGAAAAGTCTATGGTTGCCTGAAGTGGTTCTCAATCAGAGGCAGGTGTTTATCGTTGTCTCTGATTGGAAACCATATTTAGGCAGCCATATTCTTTGAGTGTTTCGTGGGTGATTGTACCTGTCTCTGTGTTTGTTTGCACCAGATTAGGCTCAGTCACTTGGTTTTTTTCTTTTCAATTGTTTTGGAAGAGAAGAGAACGAGCGCCATTCTCCTTGCGGAGATGGTGCTAAATACATCAACACGGTCGGTCCCTGGGATTGGGCTGGCCAACACGATTCGGTTTGCTTGGAAGGAAAAGGAGTTTGAGCCTTTAGGACGGGAATCCTTTGGAAGGATAATATTGATGGGGATTCTAAAGCTGACGGTGAAGGACGTGTTTTGTTTCCAAGGCAACTCGTTGGAGGGAGCATACGACGTTGCACTATATACAGAGGAAAAACACGATGATATCCTGAGAAGGGCAAGAGCAGTGGGAGGTGAGAGGCCGATGTGCCACTACGAAATAACAAGCCTGGCGAAGAATAACTTTAGGGTTGTAACTGTAACATTTACAACCCTTACGTTAGGACGAAGAGGTGAGGGCTTTTCTGGGGAGATACATGGATAACGTCTCCTCAGCAAGGCACCTCAAAGACTCCCTTGGGTTTTGGAATGGGAGGAGAGGCTTCCAGGCCCTCCTCAGAGAGGACCCAAGGGACATGGTGGCTACCTCCATCCTCCTGCTATGTTCTCCTAGGGGCTGACAGGGGGACGTTGTATTATGCACGTCAGCCCCCATTTTGCAGACGCTGTATGGCCTATGGTCACATTTTCGCCTCATGCAGTGCAAGAAAATGCAGATTTTGTGCATCTGAGGATCACGAGGCGAGGGATTGTGACAAGCCTAAGACGTGCCATGGGTGTGGCTCGTCAGCACACCTGTGGAGGGGGTGCCCGGCCCGTCAGAGGTCATATGCGTCTGCTGCTGGGGGAGCAGGAGCGGGGGATGGGGAAGAAGAGGAGGGAAGGAAGCACGCCTCATGACCAGAGATCAGGTCCAGAGGGGAAGGCCACAAGGAAGGAGGAGGAGCCAGAAGCGGCGGATGGAAGAGAGAAGGAAACGGAAGGCACGGGAGTAGGAGAACCAGAAAAAGCGGCGGAAGAAGGCAACCGAGTGGAGGAGCATGAGAGAGAAGAAAGCGAGGGAGGAGTGGTGGAGAAGGAGAGACGGTGGAAGAGAAAGTGGACTGGGGGGAAAGTGCCATGGTGGAAGAGATGAGGGGTATGGTGGAGGAGCTGGCAGGGGGAGGGTGGTATCTCTTCACTGCCGCCATCACCAAAGAAGAGTATGAAGAGGAGGGGGCGATTGGCCGACAGTGAGGAAGGGATGGCCAAGAGAGTGATGGGGGCGGAGAAACCTCTGGGTTGCTGCTGGTTTCCCCAGGCCCTCAACTTCTGTTGGGTGGGGACACACATAACAAGACTCAGGACTGGGTACAAGAGGAGGTGGGGAGTTTTTGTTTGGGGACTCAGCCTCCCCAATTTTTTTTCCAAACCAGCTGCAACACTGGGGAGGAGGATTGTGGGGTAGACCCAGGGTGCAGGGCACTCCGGAGCCAAACACTATTCCTGCATCCTGGGAGGGTGTGATGGAGGAAGAGGGGGATGTCGGGATTACGGATGGTGTTCTCACCGGTAGATATGGAGCAGGGGAGCATCGGGTGAGTCTCCTGTTTTATGTTTTTTTCTGTCTGGGTTTAGAATTTGAGTGTATTACATGTATTTATTTTTCATGGAGTCTAATTTTACTTTTGTTAGTTTAAATGTAAGGGTTTAAGGGATTTTGTTAAGAGGAGGCGGTTTTTAGTTATTTGGAGGGTGTGGGTTTGATTTTTGTTTTTTACAGGAGGTTCACCTGAGGATGGAGGGGATGTTATTAGGTTTAAGAGGGAGTGGGACAAGGGAGTCGGTTTGGGGTGTTGGGGGTGCACTCATCGGGGGTAGGGATTTTGTGTGGGCACAGGGAGGTAAAAGTGGAGGATTCTTTCGTGGTAATGCAGGGGAGGGTTATAGGGGTGGATGTCACGATAAGGGATTGTAAATTTAGATTAGTGGTGGTGTATGGGCCACAGGTGGTGGCAGACAGAAGGGAGATGGTGGACTGTCTGACGCCCCTGTGTGTCACAAATAGGAAATTAGTGATAGGGGGGGATTTTAATACAGATTTAGGAAGAGGGGGGGATAGCAGTGCGGGCGCCATTGCCAGGCTAATGGCTTGCCATGGTCTGGTAGATGGTGGTCTGCACACTACTCCGAAAATGGACGGTCCTACATGGCGTAACTCCAGGGGGGTTGAGCGGAGGCTCGACTATATTTTTGTACCCAGGTCTTTGGGTAAGTTGTCTGGGCGGCTGTTGCCTGTTTTCTTTTCGGATCACGACGGGGTGCTCCTGCAGGTGGGGTCGCCAGTCTGCCTCTTTGGTAGAGGTACTGGAAGCTAGATCGGGATGTGCTGGAGGAGCAGGCTTTTGTTGACAGGTTTTATGGTTTCTTTTGGAGGCTTGAGGGCCTCCGGTCCATGTGCGAGGGTGTTAGAGTGGTGGGAATTAGTTAAGGTGAGGATTAGGGCTTTTATAATAGGGTATTGCAAGAGGAAAAAAGGGAGGAGAGGAGGGAGGTGGATCGTATCCAGAGGTTAATTGAACTCGAATACGAGGCAGGCAACCTCGGCGGGTCGTTTGACTGGGAGAGATCCGCAACCCTAAAGGCGCAGCTCAGGGAGTTGCAGGAGCGGAAGGCTCGAGCTTTCCTTGAGCGAGCGCATAGTGGCTTTCTAGAACATAATGAGACTTGTTCTGCTATGTTCTTTAAGTTGGTTAGGGCAAGACAGAGTAGGAAGGTAATGCATGGTGTTAGGGAAGAAAATGGTAGTATAGTTAGAGAACCAGAGGATATGGTCAGGGTGACAACTGATCATTTCCAAGGTTTATTTAAGGAAAGGGAAATAGATGTAGAGCAGGGAAATGTGTTTTTAGAACACTTGTCAGGCGGTTGCCGGAGGACATTAGAGAAGTGATGGAGGCCCAGATCTCACTAGAAGAGGTTGAGAGCGCTCTTAGGAGGATGGGAAAAGGGAAGGTGCCTGGGATAGATGGGCTGCCGGCTGAGTTTTATCTCAAGTTTTGGGGTATACTTGGACCAGTGGTCCTCGAAGTCTTGAAGGCCATCCTTGAGACGGGGGTCCCGGGGATCAATGGCTGTTGGTGTGCTGTCACTTTTATATAAGAAGGGGGAAGTAACAGACCTTGGCAACTGGCGGCCGTTGACCATGCTGTGTGTAGATTACAAGCTACTTGCAAAGGTTTTAGCAGACCGGTTGCGCACAGCCCTTCCCTACGTCGTTCATGAGGATCAGACGTGCGGGGTAGAGGGCCGCTCTATTCGATGGAACCTACAGTTAATCAGGGACTCCATCGCTTGGGTTGAAGATAGAGGTCTGCCTTTAATGGTAGCAGCGCTAGATCAGGCGAAAGCCTTCGATCGCGTGAATAGATCCTTTTTATTCAGAGTGTTAGGTCGATTAGGATTTGGGGAGAAGTTTATAGGATGGATTCGTACATTATATGTCGGAGCGGGGTGCCGAGTTAGTGTAAATAGTCACTTGGGTGATGTTTTGACCTCTCGTCTGGGGTCAGGCAGGGTGCCCACTCTCGGCTCTCCTCTTCGTTCTGTACATGGAGCCTCTGGGGGCTGCCATTAGGGCAGACACAGGGGTGGAAGGTTTGCTGATCCCTGGAAGTGGTGGGCTGCGTGTTAAGATGACGCAGTACGCCGACGACACTTCCTTGCTGTTGTGCAAGGACTCGTGCCTGACAAGGTCCCTTGCCATCTTTGGGGATTTCACCCGAGCGTCGGGAGCAGTTCTGAACCATGCAAAGTCTTCAGTCAAGTTTTTCGGAAGATGGCGCGGTAGAACGGATGTGCCTGGGGGTTATCTCTCTGTGAGGGGCCCTGAGGATTCTCGGGGTCCATTTTGAGACCTCCGGCTCAGCGACGCTAAACTGGAACATGCGTATCGCAGTGGTACAGAGGAAGCTAGCAATGTGGAAAGCTAGGTATTTGTCTTTTATGGGCAAAGTCCTGGTCCTAAAGGTGGATGTGTTGCCGTCTCTTTTGTATTTGGCATACATCTACCCATTGCCGGCTTGTCTGAGGAGGCCTCTAGTGAGGCTTGTGTTTCAGTTTATGTGGAGTGGCAGGTGCGAGTGGGTCGCCAGGGCACGCATGATCTGTCCCATCGGGGAGGGAGGTAGGGGGTACCACATTTCCCCCTCAAGCTGGACTCAATTTTTGTTTCCTTCTTGTTAACGGAGCTTGCTCAGCCAGTGATACACCCGTCCGGTTACCTCCTGCGGGTGTTTTCTCGTATCAGGCGAGAAGCATAATGGTGTGGTCTAACACGGGTCCTCGGGCGGAACAGCTGCCGTGGCACTTTGGTCATGCGGCCAAGTGGCTGCGTGCGCACCCTGAGGTTGAAGTTGCCCGAGTAGGTTTAGATCACAGGCACCTGTACGAGGAGGTCAGAAAGGCAGGGAGTCCGGGCGCCTGTAGTGGGCATCTCGGAAGTGGTCTGGGAGGGAGTGCAGGCGCGGGGTCTGGATAACAGGCTCAAGGACCTGAATTGGTTGAGCCTTCATAAGTGTTTGCCGGTACGTTCCATCTTGTACCGGTATAATTTGAGTGCAATCCCCACCTGTCTAAGATCCTCTTGTGGCAGGGAGGAGACTGTGCGCCATGTCTTTTGGGACTGTGCCTTTGCCGGAGTAGTATGGGCTAGGGCACGGGTGTTTGTTAGGTTTGGTAAAGGGGATTTTGTATTGACGTGGGCCAGGTTAGAGAGGGGTGTAGGGAGAGCGAGAGGGACGGATAGGGACAGGTTTCTGCTCTGGCTTCTCATGAGTCTCTTTAAACGGGGGCTGTGGGAAGCAAGGCAGAACATGGTGAAGACAGGGAAAGATTGGGGGTGGAAGGGATAGTGAGGAGGGTGGAAGGAGATTTGAGGGGAGGATGAAGAGGGAGGAGAGGAAGTGGGGGCAGCATGCTGCTCGGGAGAGGTGGAAGGGGTTTAGGGCTGGGTGTCATTTAGATTTGTAAGAGGATAGATTAGGGACGGGGAGATAGGGAGAGGTATTTTTGTAGGGTAACGGGGAGGGAAGATGCTCCCCTGAGGTTTTGTTTGTGGTTTATGTTTTAGTTTAATTAGTTTATTTAAAATACCATTATTTGTGTATGTATGTAAATTATGAGTTGTAAAGAATGAATGGTATTGAAGATAATAAACTATTTTTATTTTTTTTTTAAATAGGTCTGTTTCGGTTTTTCACGTTACGTTTAGTGGTTTTTGTATTGTTCGTCATTATCTTTATTAAAGATGTATGAAGATAACCACGCTGCATTTTGGTCCTCCTCTCCTTCGACGGAAGAAAACCGTAACAGTAAAAATCCAAATAACTCCACAGATCTTCATTGTAAAGGGTTTAACACTGTTTTTCATGCTTGTTCAGTGAACCATAAACAATTAATGAACATGCACCTGTGTAATGGTCGTTAAGACACTAACAGCTTACAGACGGTAGGCAATTAAGGTCACAGTTATGAAAACTTAGGACACTAAAGAGGCCTTTCTACTGACGCTGAAAAACACCAAAATAAAGATGCCCAGGGTCCCTGCTCATCTTCCTGAACGTGCCTTAGGCATACTGCATGGAGGCATGACAACTGCAGATGTGGCCAGGGCAATAAATTGCAATGTCCGTACTGTGAGACGCCTAAGACTGCATTACAGGGAAGACATCCTCCTCCCTCATGTGGTACCCTTCCTGCAGGCTCATCCTGACATGACCCTCCAGCATGACAATGGCACCAGCCATACTGCTCGTTCTGTGCGTGATTTCCTGCAAGACAGGAATATCAGTGTTCTGCCATGGCCAACGACGAGCCCGGATCTCAGTCCCATTGAGCACGTCTGGGACCTGTTAGATCGGAGCGTGAGGGCTAAGGCCATTCCTCCCAGAAATGTCTGGGAACTTGCAGGTGCCTTGGTGGAAGAGTGGGGTAACATCTCACAGCAAGAACTGGGAAATCTGGTGCAGTCCATGAGGTGGCCACACCTGATACTGCCTGTTACTTTTGATTTTGACCCCTCTCCCCTTTGTTCAGGGACACTTACTGACAGACTGGGTTGGTAGAAGGAGACGGGAGGAGGGAGAGAGAAATGAGAGAGAGAGAGATAGGACTTATTGACAGACTGGGTTGGTAGAAGGAGATGGGGGAGGAGGGAGTTTTTGGTGGGGGGAGGCACAAGGGGCTGTCGGTAGAGTGAGTATAGGAGAAGGGGTTGTCGGTAGAGTGAGTATAGGAGAAGGGGCTGTCGGTAGAATGAGTAGAGGAGAAGGGGCTGTCGGTAGAGTGAGTATAGGAGAAGGGGCTGTCGGTAGAGTGAGTATAGGAGAAGGGGCTGTCGGTAGAGTGAGTATAGGAGAAAGGGCTGTCGGTAGAGTGAGTATAGAAGGGGCTGTCGGTAGAGTGAGTATAGGAGAAGGGGCTGACGGTAGAGTGAGTATAGGAGAAGGGGCTGTCGGTAGAGTGAGTATAGGAGAAGGGGTTGTCGGTAGAGTGAGTATAGAAGAAGGGGTTGTCGGTAGAGTGAGTATAGGAGAAGGGGTTGTCGGTAGAGTGAGTATAGGAGAAGGGGTTGTCGGTAGAGTGAGTATAGGAGAAGGGGTTGTCGGTAGAGTGAGTATAGGAGAAGGGGTTGTCGGTAGAGTGAGTATAGGAGAAAGGGCTGTCGGTAGAGTGAGTATAGGAGAAGGGGCTGTCGGTAGAGTGAGTATAGGAGAAGGGGCTGTCGGTAGAGTGAGTATAGGAGAAGGGGCTGTCGGTAGAGTGAGTATAGGAGAAGGGCTGTCGGTAGAGTGAGTATAGGAGAAGGGGTTGTCGGTAGAGTGAGTATAGGAGAAGGGGCTGTCGGTAGAGTGAGTATAGAAGGGGCTGTCGGTAGAGTGAGTATAGGAGAAGGGGTTGTCGGTAGAGTGAGTATAGGAGAAGGGGCTGTCGGTAGAGTGAGTATAGGAGAAGTGGTTGTCGGTAGAGTGAGTATAGGAGAAGGGGTTGTCGGTAGAGTGAGTATAGGAGAAGGGGTTGTCGGTAGAGTGAGTATAGGAGAAGGGGTTGTCGGTAGAGTGAGTATAGGAGAAGGGGTTGTCGGTAGAGTGAGTATAGGAGAAGGGGTTGTCTGTAGAGTGAGTATAGGAGAAGGGGCTGTCGGTAGAGTGAGTATAGGAGAAGGGGCTGTCGGTAGAGTGAGTATAGGAGAAGGGGCTGTCGGTAGAGTGAGTATAGGAGAAGGGGTTGTCGGTAGAGTGAGTATAGGAGAAGGGTTGTCGGTAGAGTGAGTATAGGAGAAGGGGCTGTCGGTAGAGTGAGTATAGAAGGGGCTGTCGGTAGAGTGAGTATAGGAGAAGTGGTTGTCGGTAGAGTGAGTATAGGAGAAGGGGTTGTCGGTAGAGTGAGTATAGGAGAAGGGGTTGTCGGTAGAGTGAGTATAGGAGAAGGGGTTGTCGGTAGAGTGAGTATAGGAGAAGGGGTTGTCGGTAGAGTGAGTATAGGAGAAGGGGTTGTCGGTAGAGTGAGTATAGGAGAAGGGGTTGTCGGTAGAGTGAGTATAGGAGAAGGGGTTGTCTGTAGAGTGAGTATAGGAGAAGGGGTTGTCGGTAGAGTGAGTATAGCAGAAGGGGTTGTCGGTAGAGTTGAGTAGAAAAGCCAGAGACCGTCGGAGAGGCAATGGAGCTGTTGGAGGAGGGAGATCGGAGAGAGATGTTGGTTAGGTGTATTTTGCACCGCACTTGTCCTGAAGAGCATGTCATCAGTCCGGTGCCACCTGTGCCGGCTCCACGCACTCGTCTACCAGTGCGAGGGTACATTCCAGAGCCTCCAGCGACTGTTTACAGTACATGGTCAATGAGAGAGAGATATAGGACTTATTGACAGACTGGGGTGGTAGAAGGAGATGGGGGAGGAGGGAGAGAGCAATGAGAGATATAGGACTTATTGACAGACTGGGGTGGTAGAAGGAGACGAGGGAGGAGGGAGAGAGAGATGAGAGAGAGAGATATAGGACTTATTGACAGACTGAGTTGGTAGAAGGAGACGGGGGAGGAGGGAGAGAGAGAGATGAGAGAGAGAGATAGGACTTATTGACAGACTGGGTTGGTAGAAGGAGACAGGGGAGGAGGGAGAGAGCAATGAGAGATATAGGACTTATTGACAGACTGGGGTGGTAGAAGGAGACGAGGGAGGAGGGAGAGAGAGATATAGGACTTATTGACAGACTGGGGTGGTAGAAGGAGACGAGGGAGGAGGGAGAGAGAGATGAGAGAGAGAGATATAGGACTTATTGACAGACTGGGGTGGTAGAAGGAGACGGGGGAGGAGGGAGAGAGAGATGAGAGAGATAGGACTTATTGACAGACTGGGTTGGTAGAAGGAGACGAGGGAGGAGGGAGAGAGAGATGAGAGATATAGGACTTATTGACAGACTGGGTTGGTAGAAGGAGACGAGGGGAGGAGGGAGAGAGAGACTGACATATAAACCAACTGAATATATTTGTATCACTGACTTCTCACCAGTGATGTCATCATAACCAGTAACCTGTTCCTCTCTTGGGCCTTAGTGGAACATTAAGCCAATATTCTATAAGAGGTGAACTCAAGCAGTAGAAAGTTAGAGGTGATATTATAGGACACACTATGTGTAACTTTGCTGCTCTGCCAGCAGTTTCCTGTGGAGTTTTTCTAATGTCAGTGTTTCCTGTATGTAGGTGGGTTTAACTGATCTTATCTGCTTAAAGGTTTGTCACGTCATAGAAGTAAGGAAGTAATGATATAGAAGTCATATAGTCTAGCAGTATTTCTCACTCTTCAGTCCTCTCTTCATGACAGTAGACTTGTTTCGCTCAGTGGAGCCCCAGTTAGAGACAGATATGATACCTGCAGTGGTACTGATGACCCTGTTGTGGAGCAGAGGTAAGATGCTGTTATACTGATATACACGTGTGACAGTAATATTGTAAGATATTTTACCATTTGCAGGGTTAGTAAAATAACATACAACTGGAAGCAGACAGTAAAAATGTGTCTCAAAGCAGGACAATGATGTGATCACCTGTAAATGTACTTTACTGTAGTCTAACTGTCCATCTGGGGACAGGCACTAATGTCAGTTAAGTTGTGATGGTGTCATGCATCTGACTGTTGTATATTCAGTGTGTCAATGATTGATTGTATCTGTCTCAATGTAAATGAATGAGAGTATATATTATGTATTATATATTATATTGGAGTAGGAGAAGGGAGGGGTGTAGATGCTAGAGGTCTATGAGCTGAGTCAAGATCAACAGGTCCAACACTATGAGAGAGAGAGAACGAGAGATGAGCAGTGTGAGAGAGAGGAGAGGGGAGGAATGGGGTGAGCAGAGGAGAGAGAAGTGAAGGGGACAGAGGAAGGGAGGGGACAGAGGAGGGGAGTGGACAGAGGAGGGTAGGGAGAGAGGGGTAGGGAGAGAGGGGGTATGGGTGAGAAAAGGGGAGTGGAGAGAGAAGGGGAGGGTGGAGAGGTGGAGGGGAGAGGGATTTGTGGAGGAGAGAGAATGAGAGAGAAAGGGAGGGGAGAGAGAAGGGGAGGGGATATTTGTGGAGGAGAGAGAAAGTGTCAAGGAAGGGCAACACTTAGACCTTCTCAGTCAGCTGGATCCACTAGGGCCCTCACAGCCAGCTGGCTCCACTAGGGCCCTCTCAACCAGCCGGCTCCACTAAGGCCCTCTCAACCAGCTGGCTCCACTAAGGCCCTCTCAGTCAGCCGGCTCCACTAAGGCCCTCTCAAACAGCCGGCTCCACTAAGGCCCTCTCAGTCAGCTCGATCCACTAGGGCCCTCACAGCCAGCTGGCTCCACTAGGGCCCTCTCAACCATCTGGCTCCACTAAGGCCCTCACAGCCAGCTGGCTCCACTAGGGCACTCTCAACCAGCTGGCTCCACTAAGGCCCTCTCAGTCAGCCGGCTCCACTAGGGCCCTCTCAGTCAGCCGGCTCCACTAGGGCCCTCACAGTCAGCCGGATCCACTAGGGCCCTCACAGCCAGCTGGCTCCACTAGGGCCCTCTAAACCAGCCGGCTCCACTAGGGCCCTCTAAACCAGCCGGCTCCACTAAGGCCCTCTCAACCAGCTGGCTCCACTAGGGCCCTTTCAACCATCTGGCTCCACTAGGGCCCTCTCAGCCAGCTGGCTCCACTGGTGCCCTCTCAGCCATCTGGCTCCACTAAGGCCCTCTCAACCAGCCGGCGCCACTAAGGCCCTCTCAACCAGCCGGCTCCACTAAGGCCCTCTCAGTCATCTGGCTCCACTAGGGCATTCTCAACCAGCTGGCTCCACTAGGGCCCTCTCAGCCAGCTGGCTCCACTGGTGCCCTCTCAACCATCTGGCTCCACTAAGGCCCTCTCAACCAGCCGGCTCCACTAAGGCCCTCTCAGTCATCTGGCTCCACTAGGGCCTTCTCAACCCGCTGGCTCCACTAGGGCCCGCTCAACCAGCCGGCTCCACTAGGGCCCTCTCAGCCAACTGGCCCCACTAGGGCCCTCTCAACCAGACGACTCCACTAAGGCCCTCTCAGCCAGCTGGCTCCACTAAGGCCCTCTCAACCAGCTGGCTCCACTAAGGCTCTCTCAGTCAGCCGGCTCCACTAGGGCCCTCACAGTCAGCCGGATCCACTAGGGCCCTCACAGCCAGCTGGCTCCACTAGGGCCCTCTAAACCAGCCGGCTCCACTAGGGCCCTTTCAACCATCTGGCTCCACTAGGGCCCTCTCAGCCAGCCGGCTCCACTAAGGCCCTCTCAACCAGCTGGCTCCACTAGGGCCCTTTCAACCATCTGGCTCCACTAGGGCCCTCTCAACCAGCCGGCGCCACTAAGGCCCTCTCAACCAGCCGGCTCCACTAAGGCCCTCTCAGTCATCTGGCTCCACTAGGGCCTTCTCAACCAGCTGGCTCCACTAGGGCCCTCACAACCAGCCAGCTCCACTAATGCCCTCTAAACCCGCTGGCTCCACTAGGGCCCGCTCAACCAGCCGGCTCCACTAGGGCCCTCTCAGCCAACTGGCTCCACTAGGGCCCTCTCAACCAGACGACTCCACTAAGGCCCTCTCAGCCAGCTGGCTCAACTAAGGCCCTCTCAGTCAGCCGGCTCCACTAAGGCCCTCTCAACCAGCCGGCTCCACTAAGGCCCTCTCAGTCACCTGGCTCCACTAGGGCCTTCTCAGCCAGCTGGCTCCACTAGGGCCTTCACAACCAGCCAGCTCCACTAAGGCCCTCTCAACCCGCTGGCTCCACTAGGGCCCTCTCAACCAACCTTCTCCACTTGGGCCCTCTCACCAGCCGGCTCCACTAGGGCCCCCTCAACCAGCCGGCTCCACTAGGGCCCTCTCAGTCAGCTGGCTCCACTAGGGCCCCCTCAGCCACCTGGCTCCACTAGGGCCCTCTCAGCCACCTGGCTCCACTAGGGCCCTCTCAGCTAGCTGGCTCCACTAGGGCCCTCTCAGCTAGCTGGCTCCACTAGGGCCCTCTCAGCCACCTGGCTCCACTAGGGCCCTCTCAGCTAGCTGGCTCCACTAGGGCCCTCTCAGCCACCTGGCTCCACTAAGCTCCTCCCAGTCAGCTAGTGTGTAGGAGAGTGTGAGATATGTGTACAACTAGTAGAAGTACAAATGTCAAGGGAAATGAACTAAAGTGATAAATCTAGTCCTAGGTTTTATTTACTGTGGTGTTTGTTCTCCACTGGTTACCCTGTTCTCATCACAACAGGTCACACATTCTGCTGACATGATTACACACTGTGGTATTTCACCTAACAGATAACAATATTATATTTTGGGGTCTTTGTAATCTGAGGGAAATATGTGTCTCTTATATCGTTCTACATTTGGCAGGAGGTTAGGAAGTACAGCTCAGTATCCAACTCATTTTGTGGGCAGTGGGCACATAGCCTGTCTTCTCTCTGCCTACCTCTCTCAATAGCAAGGCTATGCTCACTGAGTCTGTAAATTGTCCATTTTTTCTCTCCGTTTTTTCTCATTCACGGTGGTCAGATAGTTTGCCATCGTTTATGTATGTTTGGTTATAATTTGTTTGGGCCAGACTGTCTGAGTTCTGTCCTGAGGCTTTGTTGGGTTAGTAGTGGTTTGTGAACTAAGCTTCAGGACCAGCTGGATGAAGGGACTTTTCTCTTTGTTCATCTCTTGGTATTTCAGTGCTGGTCTCTTGTTTTTATGTGGTTATAGACATTGAAGACTTGTTGATGGATATTAATTAGTGATGGATGTTAATTAGTGATGGATATTAATTAGTGATGGATATTAATTAGTGATGGATATTAATTAGTGATGGATATTAATTAGTGATGGATATTAATTAGTGATGGATATTAATTAGTGATGGATATTAATTAGTGATGGATATTAATTAGTGATGGATATTAATTAGTGATGGATAATTAGTAATTTAATTAGTGATGGATAATTAGTGATGGATATTAATTAGTGATTATATTAATTAGTGATGGATATAATTAGTGATGGATGTTAATTATTGATGGATATTCATTAGTGATTGATATTAATTAGTGATGGATATTAATTAGTGATGGATGTTAATTAGTGATGGATATTAATTAGTGATGGATATTAATTAGTGATGGATGTTAATTAGTGAATGTTAATTAGCCGATGGATATTAATTCAGTGATGGATGTTACCAGTTAGTGATGGATATTAACTAGTGACCCCCACCAGTCTAGTGATGGATATCAACTCTCTCCCTGACCCCCACCAGTCTAGTACATAACTCAACTCTCTCCCTGACCCCACCAGTCTAGTACATAACTCAACTCTCTCCCTGACCCCCACCAGTCTAGTACATAACTCAACTCTCTCCCTGACCCCCACCAGTCTAGTACATAACTCAACTCTCTCCCTGACCCCCACCAGTCTAGTACATAACTCAACTCTCTCCAACACAATTTCATTCCTACCTTTTGTTTGTTTTCATCCCAACTTTGAAACCACCAGTCATATATTCAACTCAGAAACAACACAATTCATCTCATATGGCCTTTAGTCCTGTAGAGCTCTTTAACATCCACACAATATAAACACTACATTACATCACTCCATATAATTCATCTCATATGACCTAGTAGAACTGTAGAGCTCTTTAACATCCACACAGTATATCTGGGTCTCCCTGTTCTGTCCCTATGTGTCCACTGCCCTGCAGAGCCCCAACCCAACACAACCCCACTCAGCTTTAGGATCTTAGTGAAACATTCATTATTGGTTTCAGGTGTATTAGGTCAAGGCCAGAGTGACAACCCACAGGACAGCAGACCCCCAGGGCAGGACGGAACAACCCAGCAGCTGTTGAAAACAGGAAGTGGGCATCTTTTCAATACAGACTCCTTTTGTTGTACTGTTTTCAATATAAGACATCCAGACTTTATTCAAGTTGTCCAGTAAACCCTTATAAGAGGTGAACTCAAGCAGTAGAAAGTTAGAGGTGATATTATAGCACACTATATGTGTAACTTTGCTGCTCTGCCAGCAGTTTCCTGTGGAGTTTTTCTAATGTCAGTGTTTCCTGTTGTTATGTGGGTTTAACTGATCTTATCTGCTTAAAAGTTTGTCACGTCATAGATGTGACCTGAGTCAAACTCCACAGGCCTGATGCTATATGTCAGGAAGAGAGAGAGAACGAGAGAGAGAAAGGAGGGGGTAGTGGAGAGAGAGAGGAGGAGGGGACAGAGGAGAGAGTAGTGGAGAGAGAGAGGAGGGGAGGAGACAGAGGAGAGAGTAGTGGAGAGAGAGAGGAGGGGAGGGGACAGAGGAGAGAGTAGTGGAGAGAGAGAGAGGGGGGAGGAGACAGAGGAGAGAGTAGTGGAGAGAGAGAGGAGGAGGGGACAGAGGAGAGAGTAGTGGAGAGAGAGAGGGAGGGGAGGAGACAGAGGAGAGAGTAGTGGAGAGAGAGAGAGGGGAGGGGACAGAGGAGAGAGTAGTGGAGAGAGAGAGGGAGGGGACAGAGGAGAGAGTAGTGGAGATCATCCTAATCCCTACCTGTAGTCTACCTACCTCTGTCTGCATCCTAATCCCTACCTGTAGTCTACCTACCTCTGGTATAATGCATTTCTACCTCTCTCTCCATCAGTGTTGCTCTGTCTGCATCCTAATCCCTACCTGTAGTCTACCTACCTCTGGTATAATGCATTTCCACCTCTCACTCCATCAGTGTTGCTCTGTCTGCATCCTAATCCCTACCTGTAGTCTACCTACCTCTGTCTGCATCCTAATCCCTACCTGTAGTCTACCTACCTCTGGTATAATGCATTTCTACCTCTCACTCCATCAGTGCTGCTTGTCCATCTTTCTGAATTAAAGATGAACAGATCAATATTGTTGGCATAGAGGTCATTAAATCAGTCAACTAAATGATTTAGTTATAGTGTGGATGTGGGCTGTTTTTAGTATGTAATGAGCACCCAGATGCTGCGTATTCAACACAATAATATCAGACAGACCAGCTGGCCCGTGCTGCCCCTCCGTGTTGACTACTATGTTGCAATATCAATATTCTCAGAGTTGTCAGTCTAGTTGATACTAAATGTTTCAGTTTCTCCGAGCCCCACATCGTTCATTTTATACAATGTTTCAATATTATCAGAGACACCTTGTTGATGCAATGTTTCAGTGTTCACAGAATGTTTCCTTTCCCTGGAGAATAATGCAGACAGGCAAATACAACATGATCTGGGTGCAGACATCATTAGGAACATCTCTGAATGCAGAGCAACAATGTAGGTGGGAAGAACATGAGACAATGACACTGTCATAGTCCACCATACGAACCGCTCCACAACTTCATATATATTATAGCAGGGGGTCAACAACGTTTTTCATGAGTGACATTTTACATTTACATTTACATTTAAGTCATTTAGCAGACGCTCTTATCCAGAGCGACTTACAAATTGGTGCTTTCACCTTATGACATCCAGTGGAACAGCCACTTTACAATAGTGCATCTAGGTCTTTTAAGGGGGGGGGAGGGGAGAAGGATTACTTTATCCTATCCTAGGTATTCCTTAAAGAGGTGGGGTTTCAGGTGTCTCCGGAAGGTGGTGATTGACTCCGCTGTCCTGGCGTCGTGAGGGAGTTTGTTCCACCATTGGGGGGCCAGAGCAGCGATTTACAATTGATCCTACAATTTCTAAAGATCTGCGTGACTGTAATTATTTCCATATTATTCATGTAGATTATAGCAGGGGGGCGGCAACGTTTTTCAATGTTCAAATGATCCTCCCATTTATAAAGATCTGCGTATAACACCCCACCCAGCAGAATGTCGACCAATCACGTTCACGTTGTCATGCTGCGTCACGCGGTTGCTAAACCAATCATCACGTAATTCCTTCTCAAAGTCAGTGTACTTTATGTCGAGAAACTCTGTTTTCATCAAAAGTACGTTCTGTCACGATTCCAAAGCTATACGATACTGACAGCAAGTTAATTATCTCACATCTCACGTCGCCCAGAATGCACCGCGTGGGCCAATGTTAACATCGTCAACGTCTTGGGTTTTTGAGCTAGTGCCCAGTAGACTCCATTCACTCCATGAAGTGAGCGATCCCTGTCCCAGAGTCGCCCAGAATGCACCGCGTGGGCCAAAGACGTTTCGTCAACGTTTCCCATCTCCTCAAAAGTATATCTGCCGTTGTGATTTAAACTCCACTCTGGGAGACACATCGATCTGCAGGTTGAACATGGTGAGATTGGAGACTCCTAAATTGATAGTGCAGTTTGTTTAGGTGATTTAACAGCTAGTTAGCTACTTCACATGCTGATATTGTCTTTGGTATTATTGTGTGTAGATACATTTAGCTAGCCAGCCAGCCCACACAGAGCATTGCATTGTGGATGTTGTAGTCGATTTGCTGCAACAGATTTCCTCAACGATTTTCCATCTTGTTACCAACCTTATTATTAGGGAAGCACCGATAGTACATTTATGGCCGATACCGATATCCAATATTTTCCTTTCCAAAAGAAACCATACCGATAACCGATATAAAACATTTCGACCTTTTAAGCATTCTAGTACAGTTAAATAGTGAATGTCTGGGGGCATTTCTGTTAGTTTTTGCTGTTCTCCAAATACTACTTTCTGTTTATAGTAAATTAGCTTCAACTGGTGGAGGGATTCTACACACCCCATTTAGCCATACCCTAGGTTTATCTGTATTTCTACACACCCCATTTAGCCATACCCTAGGTTTATCTGTATTTCTACACACCCCATTTAGCCATACCCTAGGTTTATCTGTATTTCTACACATCCCATTTAGCCATACCCTAGGTTTATCTGTATTTCTACACACCCCATTTAGCCATACCCTAGGTTTATCTGTATTTCTACAGCCCCAAACTACTCCTATCAGCTTCAAACACTTAGCCATCCCCATAACATTTTGGTTTATCTGTATTTCTACACACAACTATTGACTGATGCAGGTTTTTACACAGCTAGACAACTACACTGATGCTACAGGCTAGACAACTATACTGATGCAGGTACCTTTTACACAGCTAGACATATTGATGCAGGTCCCTTTTACACAGCTAGGCAACTATACTGATGCAGGTACCTTTTACACAGCTAGGCAACTATTGATGCAGGTACATTTTACACAGCTAGGCAACTATACTGATGCAGGTTTCCTTTACACAGCTAGGCAACTATACTGATGCAGGTACCTTTTACACAGCTAGACAACTATACTGATGCAGGTACCTTTTACACAGCTAGGCAACTATACTGATGCAGGTAGCTTTTACACATTCTAGGCAACTATACTGATGCAGGTCCCTTTTACACAGCTAGGCAACTATACTGATGCACGGTTTAGCCTTTTACACAGCTAGGTCAACTATACTGATGCAGGTTTTTACACAGCTACAACTATACTGATGCAGGTACCTTTTAACAGCTAGGCATATACTGATGCAGGTACCTTTTACACAGCTAGACAACTATACTGATGCAGGCACAGCTTTTCAAATGATCAGGTCCCATTTCACAGCCTAAACTATACTGATGCAGGTACCTTTTTTACACAGCTAGACAACTATACTGATGCAGGTACCTTTTACACAGCTAGGCAACTATACTGATGCAGGTACCTTTTACACAGCTAGGTAACTATACTGATGCAGGTACCTTTTGCACAGCTAGGCAACTATACTGATGCAGGTTTACCTTTTTCAGGCCAACTATACTGATGCAGGCACAGCTATACGATACTATACATGCAGGTACCTTTTGCAAGTTAATTAACTATACTGATGCAGGTACCTTTTGCACAGCTAGGCAACTATACTGATGCAGGCCTTTTGCACAGCTAGACATCTATACTGATGCAGGTACCTTTTGACAGCTAGGCAACTATACTGATGCAGGTTCCTTTTACACAGCTAGGCAACTATACTGATGCAGGTACCTTTTACACAGCTAGGCAACTATACTGATGCAGGTACCTTTTAACAGCTAGGCAACTATCTGATCACACAGCTAGGCAACTATACTGATGCAGGTACCTTTACACAGCTAGGCAACTATATTGATGCAGGTACCTTTTACACAGCTAGATATACTGATGCAGGTACCTTTTACACAGCTAGGCAACTATACTGATGCAGGTACCTTTTACACAGCTAGTGCAACTATACTGATGCAGGTACCTTTTACACAGCTAGGTAACTATACTGATGCAGGTACCTTTTCACAGCTAGGCAACTATACTGATGCAGGTACCTTTACACAGCTAGGCAACTATACTGATGCAGGTACCTTTTACACAGCTAGGCAACTATACTGATGCAGGTACCTTTTACAGCTAGGCAACTATACTGATGCAGGTTCCTTTTACACAGCTAGGCAACTATACTGATGCAGGTACCTTTTACACAGCTAGCAACTATACTGATGCAGGTACAACTATACTGATGCAGGTACCTTTTACACAGCTAGGCAACTATACTGATGCAGCACAGCTAGGCAACTATACTGATGCAGGTACCTTTTACACAGCTAGGTAACTATACTGATGCAGGTACCTTTTTACACAGCTAGGCAACTATACTGATGCAGGTTTTTACACAGCTAGGCAACTATACTGATGCAGGTACCTTTTACACAGCTAGGTAACTATACTGATGCAGGTACCTTTTACACAGCTAGGCAACTATTGATGCAGGTACCTTTTACACAGCTAGGCAACTTACCTATGCAGGTACCTTTTACACAGCTAGGCAACTATACTGATGCAGGTACCTTTTACACAGCTAGGCAACTATACTGATGCAGGTACCTTTTACACAGCTAGGCAACTATACTGATGCAGGTACCTTTTACACAGCTAGGCAACTATTGATGCAGGTACCATTTTTACACAGCTAGGTTTATACTGATGCAGGTACCTTTTACACAGCTAGGTAACTATACTGATGCAGGTACCTTTTACACAGCTAGGCAACTATACTGATGCAGGTACCTTTTACACAGCTTTGCAGGTACCTTTTACACAGCTAGGCAACTATCTGATGCAGGTACCTTTTACACAGCTAGGCAACTATACTGATGCAGGTACCTTTTACACAGCTAGGCCTATACTGATGCAGGTACCTTTTACACAGCTAGGTTTATACTGATGCAGGTACCTTTTACACAGCTAGGCAACTATACCTGATGCAGGTACCTTTTTCTACACAGCTAGGCAACTATACTGATGCAGGTACCTTTTACACAGCTAGGCAACTATACTGATGCAGGTACCTTTTACACAGCTAGGCAACTATACTGATGCAGGTACCTTTTACACAGCTAGGCAACTATACTGATGCAGGTCCTTTTACACAGCTAGGCAACTATACTGATGCAGGTACCTTTTGCAGGTGGTCGCATGCGGTTGGACACATGGAGGAGAGAATCATTTTCTCAGTTTCCTCAAAACCGTGTCTTTTTGAAACAACTGCTGACAGCTACAGGGACATAAACACAAACATGCTGCCTGGAGACAAGTGTCCATGATAGTAGGATCGCCAGGTCAGTTTAGTCGTGAGCTTGTGCTAAATGTGGCTAGTTAGCTAGCTTGCTAACCTAGCCAATGAGGTGTGTGTGAAAGAAATAGTCAAATAAGTTATGCTAGTTACTACCCCTGATAACTTTCCCAAATAATAATGTTTGAAAGAGTGTGAGTGTGTATGCTAGATAAATAGTAATGGAAATGGTAGATACTACGTTATACATTTTTCACTGAGACATCATGGCGTGTCCATCAATTTAAATCCCAACTTGTAAGGAAAGAATAAATATGAAAAAAATCCACAAAACTATGAGGTCTAAAGGTCTGTCTTTCCAAGACATTCTGTTCATCTGCAAGCAGATCTGATGATTATAGATGGAGGGAGAACCTGTTATTTACAATGGAAGAATATAACTTCCTGTAGCCTATATAATGTAACAATGACAATAATCCCTTCATATATACTGTAGTTGAAGGTTATTTTAGTGTCATAAAAAGTGTTCATTAAAACAGATCAGGATGTTTGGTGGAAGGATTCAGTGTAGATGTTCTGCTGTGTATCGAGGGGTTTATATGAAAGTGGTAGATTTGTAATTCTTTACCAGAGAAAGTTCTGAATTACTTTTCTTTGGGTGACCTCAGTCTTTGACAATTCAGCTACTTTGTTAACAGTCCTACTGTAATGTTCTGGGTGTAGCTGGTGCAGAGGAGTCAGGACAGTAGAGATGAGTAACACATGTAACGTTACTCAAATATTCCAATAACGTGTCGTAAATACCGAGCCCACAGTAACAGACCAAACATACATAAAACAATCACGCACAAAAACCATGGGGAAAACAGAGGGTTAAATAATGAACATGTCATTTGGAATTGGAACCAGGCGTGTAAAACAAAGACAAAACAAATGGAAAATGAAAAATGGATCAGCGATGGCTAGAAGGCCGGTGGCGATGGCTACAAGGCCGGTGGCGATGGCTAGAAGGCCGGTGGCGAAGGCCAAAAGGACAGTGGCGAAGGCTAGAAGGCCGGTGGCGATGGCTAGAAGGCCGGTGGCGAAGGATAGAAGGCCGGTGGCGATGGCTAGAAGGCCGGTGGCGATGGCTAGAAGGCCGGTGGCGAAGGCGCTGCCCCCGAACAAGGAGCGGGACCGACTTCTGTGGAAGTTGTAACAGTACCCCCCCTTGACACGCAGGGCGATCCGGATGGAGATGGTGGTACTCCCGCAGCAACGGAGGGTCCAAAACGTCTTCCACCGGCACCCAGCATCTCTCCTCCGGACCGTACCCCTCCCACTCCACAAGGTACTGAAGGATTTTCGCCCGACGCCTCGAGTCCAGTATGGCTCGAAAAGCATAAACCGGGTCCCCTGGATGTCCAGAGGGGAGGAACCACCTGCACCTCAGACTCCTGGAGTGGACCAGCCACCACCGGCCTGAGGAGAGACACATGGAACGAGGGGTTAATACGGTAATCGGGGAAGCTGTAACCTGAAGCAAACCTCGTTCAGTCTCCTCAGGACTTTGAACCGCGGGCCCAGCTTCCGGCAGGGCAGGCGGAGGGGCAGGTTTCGGGTCGAGTGCCAGACCGGTGAAAACCCGATGGCGGAGGTGAAAACCAGAGGTAAGGCTGACCGAGACCCAGACGTTCCATGAACGCCCTCCAGACCCTTGACGTGAACTGGGGACCTCGATCAGACACTCTATCCTCTGGCACCCCATAGTGCCTATAAGACATGTGTAAACATGGCCTCCTCAGTCTGTAGGGCCGTAGGGAGATCGGGCAAAGGAAGGAGACCGCAGGACTTAGAGAACAGATCCACAATGACCAGGATCGTGAGGGAGGAAGATCCTTGAGGAAGTCCACAGAAAGGTGCAACCAAGGTCATTGTGGAAGGTAAGGGCTGTAACGTTCCTCTGGGCAGGTGGAGGGGAGTGGGCTCTGTACGTAACGCCGCTCGATGTCCGCGTCCAGCTCCCACACTACCGGTGCCACCAGGCAAGAGGCCGAAGTTCGGGAGTGTGATCTATGGACCGCTCCTCTGTGTCATACATCCGGGACAGTGTGTCTGCCTTAGCGTTCTGGGAACCTGGTCTGTAGGACAGTGTGTCTGCCTTAGCGTTCTGGGAACCTGGTCTGTAGGACAGTGTGTCTGCCTTAGCGTTCTGGGAACCTGGTCTGTAGGACAGTGTGTCTGCCTTAGCGTTCTGGGAACCTGGTCTGTAGGACAGTGCGTCTGCCTTAGCGTTCTGGGAACCTGGTCTGTAGGACAGTGTGTCTGCCTTAGCGTTCTGGGAACCTGGTCTGTAGGACAGTGCGTCTGCCTTAAAACGTTCTGGGAACCTGGTCTGTAGGAGGTGCGTCTGCCACCGTTCTGGGAACCTGGTCTGTAGGACAGTGTGTCTGCCTTAGCGTTCTGGGAAACTGGTCTGTAGGACAGTGAAAACAAAAAGGGTAAAACAACATGGCCACCTTGCCTGGCGAGGTTCAGTCTCCACCTTGCCTGGCGAGGGTTCAGTCTCCACCTTGCCTGGCGAGGGTTCAGTCTCCACCTTGCCTGGCGAGGTTCAGTCTCCACCTTGCCTGGCGAGGGTTCAGTCTCCACCTTGCCTGGCGAGGTTCAGTCCCCACCTTGCCTGGCGAGGGTTCAGTCCCCACCTTGCCTGGCGAGGGTTCAGTCTCCACCTTGCCTGGCGAGGGGTTCAGTCTCCACCTTGCCTGGCGAGGGTTCAGTCCCACCTTGCCTGGCGAGGTTCAGTCTCCACCTTGCCTGGCGAGGGTTCAGTCTCCACCTTGCCTGGCGAGGGTTCAGTCTCCACCTTGCCTGGCGAGGTTCAGTCCCCACCTTGCCTGGCGAGGGTTCAGTCTTCACCTTGCCTGGCGAGGGTTCAGTCTCCCGGTCCCCCACATCTTAGTTTCGCTCCGCCGGGCTGAGCTTCTTCGAAAAGAAAGCACAGGGGTGGACCTTTAGTGGCGTACCCGAGCGCTGAGAGAGCACGGCTCCTCACCCAGATCCCAGCAGGGGAGCCGAGGTAAACAGAGCCCTCAGGTGACCAAAAGCCCTGTCCGCCTCAGCCGTCCACTGCAGTCGCACCGGCCCCCCCTTCAGCAGTGAGGTAATGGGAGTCGCTACCTGACCAAAGCCCCCGATAAACCTCCGGTAGTAGTTGGCTACCTGACCAAAGCCCCAGATAAACCTCCGGTAGTAGTTGGCTACCTGACCAAAGAAAAATCCCGGAAAATCTCGTCTACAAAAGCCTGGAAGACATCAACCCGTACGGCATGACAAGGTACTCATAGTGCCCTGAGGTGGTACTAAATGACGTCTTCCACTCGTCCCCCTCCCGGATACGCACCAGGTTGTAAGCGCTCCTGAGATCCAATTTTGTGAAGAAGCCCTGTGCATTGACTCTATCGCACTGGATATGAGAGGCAGCAGGTAGCTGTACCTCACAGTGATTTGGTTGATACCTTGATAGTCAATGCAGGGCGCAGACCGCCATCCTTCTTCACCGCCAGAACAAGGACAGGAACCGACTTCGGCGGAAGTCGTGACACCTACAACTGTCACCTTATGTAACAACTGATTTACTTAACTAAAGGCACATCTCAATATGTGGTCCAGGTGTCTTAGTGTTCCTATAGAAACCTGTGTCCAAACTCAGCATTAAATAGCATCTAATCAGAATAGTGTACAGAGCTAAGTTATTACAGCTATTTAAATGTAATGCGCTTTTTAGTGTTTATTCTGTGTCATTAAAAAAATCACTGTTGCCTATTAGATCAATATCAGTGTGAACACATCTGATTGGACTAGATCCATGTTGAGGTGAGACACGTCTGATTGGACTAGATCCATGTTGAGGTGAGACACGTCTGATTGGACTAGATCCATGTTGAGGTGAGGCACATCTGATTGGACTAGATCCATGTTGAGGCGAGACTCTGATTGGACTAGATCCATGTTGAGGTGAGGCACATCTGATTGGACTAGATCCATGTTGAGGTGAGACACGTCTGATTGGACTAGATCCATGTTGAGGTGAGACACGTCTGATTGGACTAGATCCATGTTGAGGTGAGACACGTCTGATTGGACTAGATCCATGTTGAGGTGAGACGCGTCTGATTGGACTAGATCCATGTTAAGGTGAGGCACGTCTGATTGGACTAGATCCATGTTGAGGTGAGACACGTCTGATTGGACTAGATCCATGTTGAGGTGAGGCCGTCTGATTGGACTAGATCCATGTTGAGGTGAGGCACGTCTGATTGGACTAGATCCATGTTGAGGTGAGGCCATTCCATGTCTTTATTGGTTTGTGTGAGAAGGCAGTTTGGGAGAAGGTGGTGGACCGTTTGAGGAGTCTACAGTTCCCTGGTGGAGGTTCTTGGAACACTGATATTTAAGTCTGAGGTTGATGAAAACAAATTTGGTGCTGAAATGTTGTGTGTTATCTTGAATACCATGCAGATGTTGGAGTACAGAATGAAATGGAGAGGAGAGGAGGGGGGAGTAGAGGAGAGGAGAGGGGGAGGAGAGGAGAAGTGGGGGGGAGTAGAGGAGAGGAGAAGGGGAGGAGAAGAGAAGAGAAGAGGAAGAGAGCAGAGGAGAAGAGAGGAGAGAGGGGGTGACGAGGAAAGGGGGAGAAGAGGAGAGGGGAGATAAGGGGGGATAGGGGCAGAATAGGAGAAGAGAGGGGGAGAAGAGAGATTGGGAGAAGAGGAGAACAGAGAGGGAGAAGAGGAGAACAGAGAGGGAGAAGAGGAGAACAGAGAGGGAGAAGAGGAGAGGAGAGGAGAAGGGGAGAAGAGGAAAGGGAGAGAAGAGTAGAGGGGGAGAAGAGTAGAGGGGGAGAAGAGGAGAAGAGGGGGAGGTGAGAAGAGTAGAGGGGAGAAGAGTAGAGAGGGGAGAAGAGGAGAGGGGGAGAAGAGGAGAGGGGGAGAAGAGGGCAGGGGAAGAAGAGGAGGGGGAGGGAGGGGAGAAGAGTAGAGGGAGGAGAAGAGAGGGAGGTGAGAAGACTAGAAGAGAGGGAGGGAGAAGACGAGAGAGAGAAGAGGATAAGAGGGTAAGGGGAGAGGAAGGAGAAGGGGAGAAGAGGGGAGAAGGTGGAGGAAGAGGAGAAGAGAGGAGAGGGGGAGGAGAAGAGAGATGGGGAGAGCAGAGGGTGAGAAGAGGTGAGGGGGAAGAGGTGGAGAAGAGAAGAGGACAGGGGAGAAGGTGGAGAGGAAGAGGAGAAGGAGAGAGGGGGAGGAGAAGAGATGGGGAGAGCAGAGGGGTGAGAAGAGGTGAGGGGGAAGAGGTGGAGAAGAGAAGAGGACAGGGGGAGAAGAGGAGAGGGGAGGGGGAAGAGAGGTGGAGAAGAGAAGAGAGGTGGAGAAGAGGAGAGGGGGAGGGGAGAAGAGAGGTGGAGAAGAGAGTGGGAGCAGGGAGGAGAAATGGAGAGGGGGAGAAGAGCAGAGGGGTGAGAAGGGGAGAAGGGAGGGGTAGAATTGGGGAGAAGAGAGAGAGAGAAGCGGGGGGAGTTGAGGAGAAGAGAGGTGGTAAAACGGAGGAGGGGGAGAAGGGGAGAAGAGGAGAGGGGGAGAAGATGAAGAGAAAGGGGGAGAAGAGGATAGGGAGAAGGGGGAGAAGAGGAGAGGGGGAGAAGATGAAGAGAGAGGGGAGAAGAGTAGAGGGGGAGAAGAGGGGTGGGTGAAGAGTAGAGGGGGAGAAGAGGGGTGGGTGAAGAGTAGAGGGGGAGAAGAGTGGGTGGGTGAAGAGAAGAGGGGGTGGGTGAAGTGGAGAGGGGGAGAGAGTGGGTGGGTGAAGAGGAGAGTGGGGAGAAGAGGGGGTGGGTGAAGAGAAGGGAGAGGAGAGGAGTAGAGAGGGGGAGAGGGTAGGAGAGGAGAAGAGATGGAGAGAAGAGGAGAAGAGAGGGGTTGAAGAGGTAGAGGAGAGAGGGGAGAAGAGGAGGGGGAGAAGAGAAGGAGAAGAATAGAGGTGGGAGGAGAGGGAGGAGAGGGTAGGAGAGGAGAGGGGAGTAGTAAAGGAGGGAGGAGAGGGGGGCGAGGAGAGGGGGAGAAGAGGAGAAGAGAAGGGAGAAGAATAGAGGTGGGAGGAGAGGGTAGGAGAGGGGCGAGGAGGAGGGGGAGGAGAGGAGAAGAGGAGGGGAGAATGGGAGAAGAGAGGTAGGAGAATGAGGAGAAGAGGAGGGGAGAAGGGAGTAGAGGTGGGAGGAGAGGGTAGGAGAGGAGAAGAGAGGGGGAGAAGAGGAGAAGAGGAGGGGAGAAGAGTAGAGGTGGGAGGAGAGGGTAGGAGAGGAGAAGAGAGGGGGAGAAGAGGAGAAGAGAGGGGTTGAGAGGAGAGGGGAGAAGAGTAGAGGTGGGAGGAGAGGGTAGGAGAGGGGCAAGGAGTGGAGAGGGGAGGAGAGGAGAGTAGAAGAGAGGGGGAGAAGAGGAGGAGAGAGGGGTTGAAGAGGAGGAGAGAGGGGGCGGAGAGGAGAGGGGAGAAGAGGGGGAGAGAGGGGTTGAAGAGGAGGAGAGAGGGGCGAGAAGAGTAGAGGTGGGAGG